>NC_089222.1:104526178-104747409 GCF_963924675.1 Phocoena phocoena | reverse complement strand
ACAAAGTTTCATCCCAAGAGTGATGGACTGGGGAAGGGAGAGAAGAAAATCCCATTCTAAAATGAAGGACCCCTATTTGAGGTCAATACAAGAAGTCTGGTTGGTTTATCCAGGTGAACTAGGGTCAGATTAGAGAATCGGATCTTTTAGCATCTGACTGTGCCTAGTTTGGGTAGAGAAGTCAGCAGTGAAGAGCACCAAACCAGGGTAGAGATGATATCAAATGGTATTAAGGGAATAGAAATGACTCAAATTATTCCAGTGATAATGTTGAATTGTTCAGGTAGATGTAAAATTTCAGACAGAAAGGAGCAGAGAAAAGTAATTGATCTAGAGATGCATGGACCTGCCAAGCAGTCCAGACAAAATCCAACCAAAAAAAAAAAAAAGTCACAGAACTTTTGTATAATGGATGTCATTGCTTGAATCAACTGGGAAATCTTTGTTGGGGGACATTTCCCAAAACTTATTCCACACTTGACCTATCCTGGTTCTTGCCATTCACAGCTTCTCCTGCCCATTGGATCTGCTTCCACCCATACTCTCTTGGGGATGAAAGCCATTAGTTCTTCCTGACTTCTTCTGCCCTACCAGAAATTTTTCAACACAAAATTCTGGATGCCTTAACGATCCTTTTCTTTCATGGAAAAAAAATTAAGTAGGCAGTGGAAATGATCTCTAGATTATTCAATGAAAGCATGTGCTTTCCTTCCCGTTCGCAAATTAGTGCTAACAGACTGTGCTGGTATGCTAATGCCTCCAAACACCTAGTAGAATAGCCATGAAGTATATCTTAGGAACTAGATGAACTTATTTAATAGAAGGAATAAGCTGATGATAATCAAGATACTTTAAATGAAATTTTATTTACACAGCTACACAGAGACCATTGGTAGTACTACTCAAAAAGTTTTTGAGTACAACATTGCTGATTTGGGGTTCTCATATACTTAATACTTTAGAAACTTATAATTTAGTAGTTTGGTTTTTAAAGATTGCAGGAGCTCTGTATTGTCTTTCTGTCACTTCTAATCAGTGAGGGATTAAGAGCATAAAACAGATTAATAAAGGAGACATTCTGTACGTGATTCTGATTCAGCATTCTGAACAATCCCACTGGGACCATGGGAAAAGCCAGTGTAGTATTCTTTCTAGCTACAGTGAGAAAGTTGGAAGAGAAAACAAAGAACCTTCTTTTAAGAGTAAGACAATTTGCCAATGCTAATCCTCAAAAATTGATCTTGAAAATTAAAATAAAACATAATATACAACCCACCCAATATGTATTATCAGCATATAAAACTTCTCCAAGGAAGTAATACATTTATTTTGTAGAAATGATTTTTTAATAAATGCAGTATAATAAAACACATTTCAAATTGGTCAAATTCTTTCCATCCCCAATGCTGCCACCATGGTCCAGACCACCTTCTCTTAACTGGTCTCCTGCATGTAATAAAACTGTCACTGCTCTTCCTGCTGCCTTTCCCTTTAAAATCTCCACATTGCAGTCAAAGTGGTCTTTTTTAAAACACACATTTTATGTTAATCCTTTGCTTAATTTTTAATGTTACTACTTTCAGAAAAAAATAGTCATCTTTTTCATATTGTTCCTTTCTACCCTCCATTATCTTGAACACTTACATACACATCTTCTGAAGGAAGAGCAAACAGCTTTTGTACAACAAACAAAATCCAGACTTCTTTCCAAGGCTGGCTTTGGGTGGTACAGCTCTTGCTGTGCTTCTCTCGAACTTCATCTCTGCCAGATTATGCTGTGGTCACACTGGCCAATTTTCAGTTTCTGAGAAGCAGCAAATGCTTTCATTCCTTAGGGCTCTTATTCTTGTGTTTTCATTTTCCCAGAACACTTTCCCCTGTCTCTTCAAATGTGGTTCACCCTATGGTTTTAGATGCTATCATCATCTTTGCTTTACAGGTAATGAAACTGAAGCCAGAGAGATTAAGTAACTTGCCCAAAGGCTAATTAACAGCCAGTAAGTGACAGAATGAAGACCCCAGTGATCTAACTCCAGATCCTGGGTTCTTCATCACAGTAAGACCTCTATGGTACTACCCTGCTGGTCTAGTTCTCAGCTTAAATGTCAGGCCTTCCCTGATCCACTGTCTAAACTAGGCTTAGTAACCATCCTTGTTATCTTCTCTTTCTTCCCTTATCTTCTCCCTCATACAATTTATCATAATTTGTAATTATTTACTATGGTAACTTGTTCATTTAAAAAAATTGTTCATTAAATTAAAAGATTTCTGAAAATAAGAGCAAAATATGCCCACTACATGGGCTCTCCTTTCAAGATAAGCACCGACAACATTTTTGCTTGAAGTAGCTGAGGCCCACTGGGAGGCCAGGCGGGTGTTAGACAGGTCTGTAACTCTTGAAATGACACAAAGTCATTCAACGTATAATAACTGCTGTTTTCTGATTTTCATTCTGGTACCATCATAAGAGCCACATCACAAGGTTCTCTTTCATGTAGAAGGACTGAAGACAACAAAAACAAAGCAACAGAATTGTTTGGAATATTGAAGATAATCAGTTATCTTCTGTTTTTAGCTTTTCTCCTTTTCTTCCCCAAATGCATCTGCTTCCTCCAATTTGCTCTCTTTTTTGCTTACGCTTCTTGGCACCATCCACTTGTAACCAGTTTCCAAAGCAGTGTTTCGGCAGAATCTTCAGACTCAAAATATTTTGGATTAAGGTTTAGGGAGGATCCAGATAGAACTCATTCTCTGAGTGAATTGACCTGGCAACATCAAAAGGCTCCCTTGAGCAGATGATTCTCTGAGAGCATCCATTAACAAAAAGCACAAAACACAAGCACAGAAACCCAGCAAGTATGATGTATTATTAAAGAGGGGAGGAGTGAGGGCATTTTTCTGACTGCTCACAGCCAGGAAAAATATTCCCCTAAACTGGCCCATTTCTCCTCAAAATGTCTGAGGTGAAATGGAGCATCCTTTGTTTTATGTAAAGAAAATAATTCAGGAGGATGACAGTTTAGTGATATATGTCTTCATGGCCTAAAACTCAAAGGCCTGAGAAAAAAAGGTTAAAATTTAAGTAAAGTGAAGGACAGATAATTTAAAATATCACATTTATTTTCTCCTTAATTAATATTTTCTCTTCTTTCAATGAGAAGATAAAGTATAACTATAAGATAGAGCATGGGTAGGACAAAGGGGAAAAATGATGGGGGATAATGAAGAAGTTTGTCTATAAATTCTATATGGGGAGAAATAACATTGCAGAGAATAATTTAATAGAAATTTAAATGCATTGCCTTCAGTTGAGTGTTTACCGAATATTAAGAAATATTTGTAGTTATTAGAAATCCTGATGTCAGTGGTAAAAGACATGGATGTCTCAGTTTTTGTCCTAAATGAAGGTCAAAGTCAGATTGCACTGTAGACTTTTTAGTGAACAGCAGAATGTCAAGGGTCACTCCCTTAAGAAAGTATAGTGACTGTCTAAGGACTGACACTAAAGAGAAATATTTGCACATTGTTAAAACTCTTTCTTCTTTTTCAGCAGGATAGAATTCCCAAAGCTAGGTCATTACCTTTTTTTGACTTCTAACCCCCCATTTTTATACCATTTGTGAACATATTTGAACATTGCAAAAGGTGGGAGCAATATTTTCTCCACTAATTTCCATCTTTCATTTAATATATATATCCTTTACAAAATTCTGATGACATTTTATTTGAAGTGTTCAAACTATCAGAAAGTCCCTAGGAAGAGGGTTTGAGGTTGGCACTGGATAAAAAGACAACCTTGAACTAATTTTAAAGTTTGCAATTAACAGAGATCACAGTGTGGCAAGTAAAAGTTTTAATGATAGACTGGCCTAGGCCTTGAGGTAAATTATGCATAATTATTCATAACTGCTATTTTTGGCTTGCCTGATTTGTCCTAGACCTCTGGCTGAGGAAACAATTTGAAATAATTAGAGTACTAGTGCATTGACAGTGATGAATGAATTGAATACTTCTTGTGCCAAACATGGGTCTTGATAGGAAGCAGATAACTTTGGCGACTGTGGTATTTTGTTATTGGATCTCTGAAAGTAGAAAGTTTGTGTTGTTTTTGTGTGTGTGTGTGTGTGTAATTTTTATAGGTTGTTTTTCAGTCATTCTCTAAAGACTTCAGTCATTAAGAAGACTATGATTAAAAACAAACCAAAAGCAAAATTTTAAAAAATTGTTGCTGTAAAACTTCTACGTTATTTATTTATTTATATCTAATTTTTGCATGCTCATTGTTGAGAGTTGGAACTGTGGTGAATATAAAGTAAATATGATTTCGCATTAATTAAGAAACTTCCTTTAAATTTTAATTTCATGGAAATTTTTAGTTTTTAGTATATTATATCATAACTGTAGTTAAGAAAAAGATGTACTGATAATGAAATAAATGCAATGCTTTTTGAAATAGAGAAATTTTAAATAATTAATACATAAGAATCCTATGTATGTTTCTACATATTTCTTTTAGAAAGTAAGAACAAAATGGATATTTGCTGCATGCTAAATTCCTATTGCTAAGTAAAGAAGCCTTATTTTTATATATAATGATATTTGTATGTATGTAATAATAATTTTCAGTGATTGTAATAGATAAATGTTTGAAATAGAAAATGTTGAGTATCTCTCGTGCAGCATCAGAAGATAAAACTAGCAGAAAAATTAAAAAGGAGTTTTAGAGAACTATCTTTTTAATTTATTGTCCATAAGTTGTATAAAGCTCCTTTGTTAATTAAGCAAATACTCAGAAACACAATATATTCACATTTTTCAGTAGAATAAACACCAACAATTGTCTCTGACTGGAGACAACAATTACCTCTTGGCTGGAGATTTGGACAAACAGTCAGACAATCTTTGTTTTAATGAGAAAGCTTCAGCCCATTTAGGTCACCTGAATGCAAAATTAGGCTTCTTTTTTCTAAAACCATAAAGTAATTTAAAAGTATAAAAAGACTGAATTTCCAGACAACCTTTGAAATTTATACTAGTTGAATTTTATTACTCTGCCAATGGTATATGTTATTTTCTCTATTTTAAAACAGTTTCTTAAGATATTCAAGCTTGCAGTGAAAACAGTATAACTTTTTCAGGTAGAAAATATATATTTTTATATTATACATGTTATTTGTACCTTAGCTATGCTTCTGAAATGCTAAGTCTAATCCAATTGTATTATTCTTTATTACTTTTAACCATGATGAAATTATTTAAATGATGTTGCCTTTTATATACAGGGTAAACTACAATCTTAAATAATCTACACATAAAATATATCTACTCATTTGCTAATTGTTGTATATAATAAAACAATTCTTTCATGTAACTCTTACCCCAAATGAAGAGGAAAAATGCACATATATCACCATATGTTTTTTTCTGTGTATTATTAGGTATCATGTATTTTGAATGCTCTGTCCCTGAACTTGCAAAACTGTTTTGCAGGGTCACTAGGCCATAAAAAAAGAGGTTTCTTTCAAGTTAGTTCTGCCATTTTATTCTTTGGTTTACAACCCAAATGTAACACAGCTTGTTTTACTGAGATGTAAATGATAGTTCACAATCTTAACTTTGGTTTTGATTCACATTTTCTGTTAGAAATTGTAGCGTTGAGTCTGCTTTTCCTGAAGAACTTTGTTAATTAGAGTATACCATAAGGCTACTTACTGGTGGTGATGGAAGGAGTCAAGTGAGTGATTTTGGAAATCAGTAAACTTTAATATTGAAATTAGCCTCATAAAAGGAAGATTTCATTACAGAAGTAGAAATACTAAAGTTGAGACATGGGGATCCTTGGCTTAGTCTATTTTATTTTCTTCATAAGCAGCTTACTATATTGGATTACCAGCCTTCAAGGACACTTTACTCTGGCTCTCCATCCTGATGGAATGGAACAGCAGTATTCTGGTAGTGGAGGTATCCCCTGGTCCTTTGAATACACGCATTTTGGGGGTGAAATGTGGCCAAGGAGCTGATGGCATGTGAACTGCCATCTTCTACAGTTTGCTTCTGTGTCCTCCAGAACACCTCTCTCTACTAAAGGTAGAGCAAGAAGATAGACAGTGGGATCCTGAGCCCAAATAGAAATATTGAATGAATCCTAAATCTGAATTACAATAAAAGATTTCTTGCAAAATAATACATGAACGCACATTGCTATTGTTATTTTTGTTACTGTTACCTAGAATTAAGTTCAGTAGTTCACTTGCCTAATGGGTCATTAAAAATAAAAGATGTTTACAGCATGAAAAGCAAATGTTTACTTTTTATAACCCTGTTCCAAAAATTACATTCTGGTACTTTTTCTCAGCTGCATAGGGAAGCAAACCCTTTAACAGATTTGACCCAACAAAAAGGGGTTCTGTTTAGCATCACCACATGGGCACCTATTTGCAGACTGGTACAAATTGCCCTGTGCATTACATGCAGATTTCAATGCTCCAAGTTTATGAGTTGTTTCAAAAACTGTATAAAGAAGGAAGTATTTTACCTCTAAGTTAAAGTGAAATGTGTTATACCAGAGGTTTACCCATTCCTGTTAAGTTCCTTATGACAGGATTTTAAAAAGCACATCATATTTACCAAATGCCTTTTCTCATTGGAAGCCAGGCAGATTCAATTTCATGGCAACAGCCCAATATTGAAATCTATGAGAACAGTAATTTTTCAAATTGATTATCACTAATCAGCACTAAAGAAAGAGTTGCTGTCTTTTTTAAGGCAGAAACAGTGAATTCTGACAGAAAATGTAGCAGGTGGTGAATATGATAGGTTTTTTCTTATAAATTGATATTTAATTTTGAAGCTTATGTTGAATGAATATGGTGGGACATAAAACTCCATCTCACATTTGTTTTATTCTAAGAAAATGGCAAATGATGACATAATGGGCAAGAAAATGTCTTTTATAATTTATTTCCTTCACTAATTTCTTAATTGCTTCAGGCTACAAGCTCAGGCAGGGCTTGTTTCCAAAATGGCATTATTTTTTCTTATGATATGATTTTTCACAGTCTCCCCAAAAATGTCTGTTATTTGGGCAGATGGTCAAGGCTCTGCCAGAGTACCGTGGAAATCCTCCCAAAGGAGGGAGTTGAAGGAAGGGTAACACACAACCATAAAACCAAAGGTCCTTGGCTTCACTTAAAAATAAAATTGCCACCTCCTGATCACAACAGTCACGTTTAAATGCAAGACTCATGGAGATGTGCATATCATTGATAACATTTCCCTCGGGGCACTGTGTGAGCCTGACTGTAATCTCTGCTTAGACAGAAGGCCTCTGTTTGGGTGGAAGGCATTTTAAAGCAGTTTTCTGTGAGATAGATTGCAATTTCTCCCATTCGCTTTTTGTTTCTCCTCCCGAACCAACTGCCCCTTCCCTTCTCCTCCCCCATCCACCCCTTTAAATTGGAAGCCATCAATTCATGTATTTAAATGTCCTTGGAAACTGAAAGTAATCTAGAAGGTAATTAGCATATTGTTATACATGTTAATGGCCTGACACCAAGGATGGGCTTTTTCTTTTATGGGTGCTGTTGTGAACATTACCAGTTTAAATGGGGAAAATCTTCCCCATTCAGAGTGTCGCCTTGGCCCTTCATTCACTTGTCAGGAGCCCATTGTGTGCCCAAACCTTGTCAGAGGCTTCTAGAGGGTTAGTGGCAGCAGCTTGCCATTGAGAGCTGGGAAGAGGGCTGTTGGGGATCGGGGAGAGACTGGCCTAGGCAGCCAGGTGGTGGCCAACTGGCCAGTAACTGACAGATAATTTAACCTAACGAGGCTGTACAGTCAGGCCTGCATTACAAAAGGCCCACATGTGTCCTTCGCAAGCTTCATTAACTCTTTTGGCCAGGACTATACTCCTCTGACATATTAATTAGTTGCAATGCTTTCTCATATTCCAACTTAACCTTTCCATTGGCCACTCAAGTGGATTCATGGGAAGCTATTAGAATAATAAATATGCAAAATTACTGGGAAAAAATAACTGTAAGAGGAAGAAAATATTCCCTACCACTGGACTGATTTTATATGAAAAAATATATGTAAAAGGAAAATGAGTGACCATTAATATTTTACTCAGAAAGGTTATCTATTCCATATTGTTAATAAAAATAGGACATCAATTGCTATGTAATTATGTGCTGATAGGTATAAAACTGTCTTCCTTCTCTGTAGTGAAAAGAAAGGTAAATACTATAAAACAATATTTTGAGGCATTTTAGACTATCTTAGTGCCCAGAGTAACCTGACCTTGGCATTATAAATTGATTCAACGTTTTGAGTAATTTTTACAAGTTAAAAAAGTCTTAATAAAGGAAAGCTATTATAAATGTTTTCTAAATTATAAAAAGTTTAGAGCATTCAGAACCTGTAAAAGTGTTTCAAATATGTATATAGGTAGATATAGATATATTTATAAACATATTTACTGACAAAAAAGTGATAAGTTTTTTTGTGTTTAGCCTTGGCTACTTTATATTACATAAGCAAGTGCCATATCATGTGAACTATGACAATATAGATGCATCAAGTATTGAATTTAATGATAGATGAGCCTAATTTGTATTTTTTGTTTGTTTTGCCTATAGAACATTTCTTGGCAGAGATGGTCTATAGATATAAATTAATTTAGAAAACTCCAAAAGCCAAAAATGCATTTTATATCTCTGCTGTTGGTAAGCAGTAAATCTTCGATATGATACTTTTAACTTCTCACAGCAAATTAGTCACTTGTCAAGTCCATTGAGAGCGTAAATCCAGTCTTGTTTCATCATTTTATGATTTTTTTCCAACTTAAGCAATGTTTTATATTGTAGTTAATTTAATATTCCACAGAAAGTAAAAACTTACAAAGGAACAAGTACAATGTGTTATTTGTGTACTTATCGTTAAATATACGAGTTCTCATTAGCTGTGTAAAACCAGTAATTCTAAAAGTAACTTTTGCCATCCTTTTAAGCTGTATTGCTAGGGAGGGAGAAGCTGTGTTTAAAACCTGGTCATGAGCACTGCCCTTACTTACTTTTCAGTCAGCCTAGTTATAATATTCCAAGCAGTAGTTAGTTATTAAGTTACCCTTAATTTTCAAGTTACTCTTATTCAGGCTGATTCTAAAATAAGTATAGTCTAAGCAATTATTGAGGTTTAAACCTAGATTTGTTAGTTTTAAACTATAAAAAAATTAAATACTGTCACAGTTTAAGGAAAAAACAATGATTCCCTTCAAACATGGGCTAATGTTTCCTAAACAGTGTTCAATAACACATAGACTGACTTCAAAAAATTGGTGGTTTGTGCTGGCAGTCTGGTGGCATCCTGTTCTCAGGTCACCTCACATATGTATGTTTTGAGGTGTGTGTTTTGGAGGAAAAGGGTTGCTGTTGAAGGTAGAAGCAAGAAAACATTCTCCAGCTACTACAGAGAACAAACTCAAGAAGAATGTTTGTAAGAAAAATGAGTAACAGAGATGAGTTGTAATAGTTTTCATTTCAATTTATGTTTATGTTTGATAAATAGTCAAAAATTATGTATAGAATCTGTTCATGACAACTGCAAATTAAATATTAAGCAGGCTAGGGCTTTTGTGGCAATAGTAGTTATCTTCTCCTTGGCCCTAGGTGTTCTCATAAATTTATATAGCAATAAAATAAAGATTATAATGGCTGTCTTTAGAAATGTGTGAGTCTTCTTCACAATCAGGAGGAACTCTGAATAGAACTGATAGAGGCAGAGATGTGGGTATGGCCATTATGAGTATTTCAGTACTGTTTTTATTAAGGAAATGAGAATATTTACAGTTAAATGCAATGAACTTATTATCTGCGGGTAGGTTGGGTCTGTTTGTTTGTTTTTTAACCCATTTCCAAACAGTGTGTTCACATATAATTTGCACATCACTTCAGGAAGTAAAATTATGGAAAGATTGGTTGGAGAGAGTATATTTGCACTATGTTCTAGCAAGTCCACCATTTTTCTAAGAATCTCTGTCTTGAATGCAAATTAGAATTTATTGGTACCCTTAATTTTCAAGTTATAAGCTGGAACCAACAGTCTTGGAAACACCTATCTTGATGAAAACATTCCTTTTTTCTTAAGCATCAGATGAAACTATAAAACAAATATCAAAGTATGATGTCTATAGAGGTGATAATACTTTATAAAAGCAGAAAATTTGAAGTGAACTTACACTAGTCAATTTAATCAAATACCAATAATTATAAGATTTCCTGATCCTGCTTTTTAAAAAACAATCAAATCAAGCTTTGTAAATCTGACAATGACAGCATTTGCAAAGGAAAAAAAAAACATGACAGCATTTCGTGATACTGGATTTGTTGTCTCAGTTTGATTAGAGGCATATAATAATATCATTCTCTGGTCCTGCATAATTCTTTTTCAGTTAAACCAACCTTTGAAAATCTGATGACAATAGGTTTTGTAAGGAAATAAAAAGTGATAGTATTTTTAAAATTTGACCCTGAACCTTTCACCTGAAGAAATAAACGTGAGTTGGTTGTATTTGGCAGTAGAATGTTGTCCTTGAAAATATGCCCTTTTTATTTGATGTGATCCAAAATAATGCTTAAACAAATTGGGTCACAAGTGCCAGCACTTGATAATTTAAACTGTTGTAAAAATGATTGGTGTTTACAAGTACAATTTGCTCCAGGAAAATTTGGCACTCCTTTAAGTTGGAAAAGTGTCAATATTTTATGATATATTTTATACCAGCCATACTCAGATTGCAAGATCCGTTCCAAGTACAAGCTCTAGACAACTTTATTCACTTAAAGTTGTGATTTACAGGTGCAGTATAGTTACTGGTTATTTATTAAAGCACATCATTTTTAAATACTAAAACACAGGAATGGGCAAATATATATATATATAGAGAGAGAGAGAGAGAAAGAGAGAGAGAGCTTTATTTTGAACCATGTTGAAATATTAACTTTTTAAAATCTTCTACTGAAATAGTAAAATTTTGTTTTCTTCTAATGGACTTGTAAAATCACTATTCCTAAATATTAGTTTGCAAAATTATTCCATTTTAAATATTTTACTGCTACAAGTTTGTTAAAATATTTTCCTTAAAGGAAAAGCTGCTTTCTAAAAATTTCCTTTTGGTTTCTGAACCATGCCTATGATTTTATTCTGGTTCTCTTGTATTCTGACATTCCTCGTGTTAAAAAAGAGAAGACAGAGGAGACAGAGGAGGAAGGAGGAGAGTGGGAAAAGGGAGAGGAAGAAAGAAGGTGGAGAGAGAGGCAGAGGGGGCCATGATTATTCTGTTCTCCAGGACTAAATTTCTCCTTCTAATTTGGTTTAATCTGTTTTTTGTTTTTTTTTTTTAAAGTTGGTTGGTTTTGTTTTGGTCACCATTGCCTCCAATTGATGCCAACTTGAGGGCAACTTTTTTCTTATTTTATATTCAAGTTCCATATTAGAGAGATATTTTATATATTCTAATACAGAAACTAAATCTTCCAGCCTTTTCTTATTCCATTTCTGTGTTTGTGATGCAAATCTCAATGCGGTTCAATTTGGGGATATCAGTAGCATGGCACAGTAGGAAGATTATGGGTGTCCAAGTTAAAAAACTTGGAGATATCTTTTATCCACTGACTCTTTATTCCTATCTTAGTCATTCAATCTTTCTTACGCTCAGTAAATTCACTTGTAGAATGAGAGTAATAACACATCTCACAGAGTTGTATGTGACAGTATTTTGTAAAGCACTTTACACATATTAGCTGCCTTAAATATTGCTTAGAACAAGGCGAGTTATAAATGTAGTTAACTCTAATATATAAATAAATGTATAATAAAATATTTTCACTGTCAGAATTTGTTGTGTAAGTTACTTGGAATTTATTTGGAATACACTGTAGGAAAATGAATGAGGAGAATAAATAAAATTCAAAAATGACTTTCCAAATATATAATTTTGATTTTGTATGATAATTAAAATAAAGACATACAAATATTGTTTTTAGTGTTTTAGACACTCATGCAAACAACAAATATACACAAAACACAGATACAGGTATCTGCAGGTATCTATACACATACATACATACACACACAAGATTTTTCTAGACATTGAGAATAAAAAACAAAACAAAACAAAAAACACTTGCCTATGTGTAGATAGTATAAAGGGCTCCTGTGTGTGTGTGTGCGTGTGAGTGTGTGTGTGTGTGTGTGTGTGAAGTGTACCACTTTTCATAATCATTCGGAATTTTCCTAAATACTGAGGGTAATTTTTCTTCTTATATCTGATTCCATAGCTTATAACAGACATTTTTACCTCTAAGCATGTGCAGAATGCTACAAGCTACCTGCCAGCACTTCTCTGCAGCAGGTATGCAACAGACACTTGTCTGGGTGTTGTGCATGCCTTGGTGTGCTCTGACAACTGAGTGTTGAAATCTCTGGGGGGCTTCCAGGAGCGACTGCAAGTCTGATGCCTTGGATTGCCTGTCCGCATTTGGAACTCTAACAGTATAAAAAGATTTCTCTCTCATGCATCTGCCTTTTCTTTTCTGATTTGATGTTCTCTCCCCAATTGGTAAGATTTCAGTCAGCAACTTCAAAGACTGACACAGGCTGACAGCACAGTGCAGATGGGTAGGGTTACCTTTCTCCCTTTCTCTTTGGATTTCATTTTTGTCAACATTTTTTGAAATTGTCAGTTAGGTGTAAGACTTGGTTTGTTACAAAAGGGTTTTGAAAAGCCACTCAAAGTGCCAGAAAATGTGAAAAAAAAAAAGCAAATAATCAAGAGTTCAAATTAGTAATTGCAAATTACATGCACACTTTTATCACAGCATGCTGTACATCACCCTGTGGGTAATTTAAAGTGTGGTGGTGTCCACAGCAGTCCGTGTGTTCTATATTTGTATTCTATGTTTTCTGCTGCCTACTTTATTTTCTCTTCTTCCACTTCTCTTTCCCTTATTCGTTTTATTTCTCTCCCATTTAGATATTGCACAATTCAAGGAAATGTTATTGATTAATTTATGAAACCCAGAATTTTCCAAAGAAACTTGAGGCATAAAGCAAAAATATAATGTCAAAGATAATGAAAACAATACTCCCCAAAAGAATAAAAGTATTGGAGGAAAATCCCAAAATGTGGACTGTATTGATATCTATTTAATCAAGTATATTTCTAGTTTGGATTTTACCAAAATATTGAAACCAATATTTTAACAAGTATTGAAACTTCATATTGTATATGGATGGTCTTGAAATATTGAGAACAATCATTTAATTAAACCACCTCAAGGTATACTTCCTTTAGCATTATAAATCATAAATTACTTTTAATTAGATGTGAACAATATTTTGAGGGCTCATAATCAAGAGGCACATGTAGCCTTTTTTAATATGTGAACATTTCAATTCATTTTTAAGTTATTTATTACAAGTTATATTTTTAATATCTGTCTGGATGTTCCAGTTTTCATTGTAGAAAGATAGGACTAATATATAAAAGAATGCTATTAAATAACTTATAATTTCACATATATTATGGTTGATTTAGGAATTAGAAATGAAAACCTGTCTGTGGAGTCATATGTCTTTGCAAAGGTGCACCAAGTGTTTTAAAAGAAATTCTTGTTCTGAACTTTTAGACCTTGGGAAATAATGGCCCCTATGAATCCATCATTTATTACTGTAGATGGTATATCTGTGAAGTTCGTGGATTAGAATAGACCTTGCTTTAGTTATTTTACATGTATTGAAGAATATATTTTAAGGATTTTTGTGTTGTAGGTATTATTAATTATTTTTGAATAATACTATTTAAAATGATAATTTCAAGACTCTTACATCTTAAAGGAGCCACATTTTTAAAAGCTTTTGAATACCTTAACTTCTATTTGCTGAGATGAATAAGAATTTCATATTTAGGGATAAGTAAAGAAAAAATAAAGGATATATTTTATATCAATTGCTGCTTGTCAGTACCATCTGAATCTTGAGACTAAAACTTTTTCTATATGCCTAAGGTCCTAATTTTATTGCTTTTGGTCATGGTATATCATACCATAATAAGATAGTCAATAAATATTTGCAGTATAGAAACTACAGGTGTAATGTATTATTAATATGTGATGCCTTTCAAAATATATCACTTATATTTTGTTATAAAATTAATTTGCATTCTCCCTTTCTTTAACCTGAAGAAAATAATTTCTTTATCCTCTATAAACAACCATTTTAGGAATGTTATTTTGATTTCTTCCAATGTTAAGTTATTTCATGTGAATTTTCATGTTTTACCAAAGATCCAAACAAAAATTGTGAAATGATATTGGAAAAAGAAATGATTTGGGAGTCTAATTAATATGTCTCTAGTATTGCTCCTAGTGTAATGCTGATCTCTGGTCTCTATACCTCTGATCCTTCCCTTAATTATCACATTGGAGTGAGGTGTAGACAGGGTTATCAAAGAAGGGATTTTTAAATAAGTCTAATTAAAGAAAAAGGAGGGGAGGTCTAAGAATGAGTTACCATCTGACTTTATTTCTGAAATAATAGAACACATACTCCATCATCTAAGAAGAAGGAATTCATATGATCCATACTGAGTCTCTTTATGATCTTTGGTCCAGGCTGGTCCAAGGAGAATGTAAAAGTAAAAAGTTTGAACTTTCTCTCATCTTTTTTTGTTTGGATTGAGGTCCCTGATGGGGCAGAGCAGGGAACTATGTGGTTAACTGTAGTGAAGACAGCCTTTGAGCCAGTGCTAAGTGTTATGTTCAAATGCTGCCAATATTTTTAAAGTCTAACTCCAAAAAAAAAATCTTCAAAAAACGTGGACAATGAAATCCTTGTCTAGCTCCTTTTTTACTTTTTCCTATTAACACATAGAGTCACAAACCCGTGTTACCAAGTCAAACACACTCACACTTGTAGATACATGTTCCCAGCAGGGTTTCATTTGTGCTTAGTGCTGCGGTTTGGTGAAAAACCCTCTCATGTGTGTAGTTGTTTTCATTTTTGAGCTTGTCACAGCGTGAAATCAGTGTCTCACTGAGAGCAGTTTTTTTCTTTTTCCTTTTTAATACCCTAAGACTTAGAGGGTAAGTAATTTGAATGTCTGAATATGCAGAAATATAGCTCGTATGGTTTATTTATTTCTATCAATTCCTATTATCAAATAATAGAAAAGTTACAGTAAAACAATGTGATATGTAGTTGAAGATGTTTGGGAAACCTGTTCTTTTTGTTCCCATGTTTTTCTAGGACAGAGTAAATAATTTCTTCCTTAAAAATCTACAAATGCATGGTAGATTATAACCAGTTATAAGATATCAAAACAGCTATGCATTCAAAAAAGAGTCTCGATTACAGCCCTCCCATTTCTTCCATATATCTAAAATATCTTAGCTAGACCAGGCTTGAATGTGAAAATGTTTAGGCATTTTGTTCATACAATTCCAATCCCGATGTTTCTATCTTTTGTAAGTTTTCCACTCTACCAGAAACTGAGTCAGGAGTTAGTTTCTCCTGATTTTCGAAGCTGTACACTCAGTTCTCCAAAAAGAAAGATGAGACCATACCCTTAAATTTATAATGTGTATATCTGCTGACTGGCATGAGACAGGAGCTATGGTTAGAAAGCCACAGCTCTATGATGCTTTGGGTCAAATGTTGTTTTGACATTATGCTTACTTTACAGTAATCAGCATATTAAACTGAGGAGAGTTTGCTCATATATGCAAAATGCAAAGTATGAAAAGCAGCAGTTTAGTAGCATTATAGGGCCAAGCAAGGTTAGGGTTTGCTTGCTTTGTGGTGCAGCTGATAAAACAGCTGGACTGTTTCCAAGATTCCTTGACTCCAGCTTTGTCATTTATTTTTCTCTGTCATTATTTTTTAAGAGGGAAAAAAAAAAGACTTATTTCCATGAAACTCTGAGGTGGTAAACCTGTACTTCACATGAAAGAAAAACATTTTCTTACAAGTGAAATCCATATGGAAATACTCCAGAAAGTTCAGTTTGTGTAATTTGTTAAGACTTACTTATATAGGAGGAGCTAAAATAATTTCCATAGTTTAAAAAAAAGAGAAAAAGAGAGATTTTGTCACAGTCTCTTGACCAAGATATGGACAAACCAAATGAATGGTTAACCACTTTAAACAGAACATTTTCCATACTCTCTAACATATAGTAATTAAAATTTGCTTTCACGAACATGCTTCTTTGTGTGAAACACTAATGCTATATTATAATCGAGCAATTTATGTTTGAAAGACTTAAAATAATCTCCTAGTTTTGTTATTTAAACTACTCCCTTAATCTGTATGTTTCTGTTTGTACTGCAGTTCATTCTTTTTAGAGTTTCACTGAATTTACATGTATTTATTGGTGTCTACCTTGTCCTCAAAATTGTAGGAGGTGTTTTGAAGAACACAGAAAAATTCCTGAGGCGTTTACATCAAGCTGAGTACATATAACAAAGACATATTAAATAAATGAATAATGCCATACTATCTAGATCTTCTGATTTTAACTGAAGAATTTTTTTTTCTTATAGCAAAAGGTAGCAAGTATAGACTGTGTCATATAGTTCAGTTTTGTACACTGATTGAAATTTTTGAAGAGACAGACATTTAAGTGGATCTACTTGATAGGTTATAAATACCAATCCTAGAAGAGGATTCAGCCAAACAAACTAGAAAATAATTAAAAGACAATGTGATGGAGTTAATAGTGGGGAGAGATGTTGAGACAATACCGTGTGTCTTAAGCCTGTTGAGTTTTCTAAATTTTTAGTGCCTCAGTCAATAAGCGTTCCTTAAATGATGTTCTCCAGTATTATAAGGTATCAGTACTGGTGACATAATTTAAGAAGTATGGGGCATAAAGAAAATTCCATGTTCAAAAATTATGAACAATTTTAACTTGATGGCAACAAAGCATTAAACCAAATGCAGACCCCTTTACACCCAGAGGCCCATGCAGCTGCACTGATCACATGTCCCAAAAGCTGGCACTGAAAGCATGGTAGAGTGATAGTCTCCAAAGTAAAACCTGGTTTCCAGTTCTTCAAATTATTATTCCTTGGCAGAATACTAGTGCCTTCTTTAAGGGTTGCTGGGAAGATTAATGAAATACTGCATAAAACTGTTTAAGCAGCCATGGGCATTTAGAGAGCATTTGACAAATGATAATTCTTATTTTCCATTCTATGTTAGCTTTATTGCACTATAATTTTTCTCTTATTTATTGACCATACAATCATAAATTTTCCCTCTCTTCTACTCCTTTTCCTCCACTTTTCTTTTCCATGATTTCAATCAGCTTCCCCCAATAACCCCTTTTATTGAAAAATAAATACTGGTTTCATGCCAGCCTTTATTCCCTACAGCTAGGGCATACTCAGTGATGGCACTTCACTGTCCCAATCATTCCTCCATTCTGAGAACATCTTTTCATAAAATTCTCTTGACATATGTAAAAGATCAGTTCAGGAATGTATAATTGCTAGCAGTGTAGTCTGTACAGTACAGAAAATATGACTGTTCATCGTGGAGAGTAGCCCAGTCACTGAAGTTTGAATATATCAGGGTGTGCTTTAAAAATAAGAGGTAGGAATGCACTGATAGCTCGGTATAGGGAATTTTATAGTTTGAATAGATGTTGAATTGACTCTCCATATAGTCCATGTAGAATTTTACTTATATCAGTCGTTTCAAAAGATACAGTTTACATTATTCCAGGAAGAGGAAAATGTTAAAGTCTGTTGAATAATAAAAGGAAAAGTCAATGTATATACAGTACACAATTTGAATAGGAAAAGTACAGCTTAAAGTTTTTAAAATTATGGATATTAACTTTGTGTGTCCATGAGTGTAATTCTTTTGCTTTACCTGGCAATAGAATATAGGTGAAAATTGAGATATAACCAACACAAACTCAGCCTGTCTTTCTACTTGTGTAACAGTATAAGGAAGTTAAGATGTTCTCCACTCACTTCTTCCTAGGGAACGTTAGAAAGATCAAAACCATCTTTATAATGATGTAAAAATCTACACATTACTGTTTTACAAATCACATGGTATATGTTACTTTGTTTTAAAATGTTTTGGGGACTTCCCCGGTGGCGCAGTGGTTAAGAATCTGCCTGCCAATGCAGGGGACCCGGGTTCTAGCCCTGGTTTGGGAAGATCCTACATGCCGAGAAGCAGCTAAGCCCGTGTACACAACTATTGAGGCTGTGCACCACAACTACTGAAGCCTGTGTACCTAGAGCCCGTGCTCCGCAACAAGACAAGCCACCGCAATGAGAAGCCCACACACTGCAACGAAGACCCAATGCAGCCAAAAAATAAAATAAATAAATTAAAAATTTTTTTAAATTATTTATTTAATTTATTTAATTATTTTTTAACATCTTTATTGGAGTATAATTGCTTTACAATGGTGTGTTTGTTTCTTCTTTATAACAAAGTGAATCAGTTATACATATACATATGTTCCCATATCTCTTCCCTCTTGCGTCTCCCTCCCTCCCACCCTCCCTATCCCACCCCTCTAGGTGCTCACAAAGCACCGAGCTGATCTCCCTGTGCTATGTGGCTGCTTCCCACTAGCTATCTATTTTATGTTTGGTAGTGTATATATGTCCATACCACTCTCTCACTTTGTCACAGCTTACCCTTCCCCCTCCCCATATCCTCAAGTCCATTCTCTAGTAGGTCTGTGTCTTTATTCCTGTCTTGCCCCTAGGTTCTTCATGACATTTTTTTTTTTTAGATTCCATATATATGTGTTATCATACAGTGTTTGTTTTTCTCTTCCTGACTTACTTCACTCTATATGACAGACTCTAGGTCCATCCACCTCACTACAAATAACTCAATTTCGTTTCTTTTTATGGCTGAGTAATATTCCATTGTATATATGTGCCACATCTTCTTTATCCATTCATCTGTTGATGGACACTTAGGTTGCTTCCATGTGCTGGCTGTTGTAAATAGAGCAGCAATGAACATTTTGGTACATGACTCTTTTTGAATTATGGTTTTCTCAGGATATATGCCCAGTAGTGGGATTGCTTGGTCGTATGTTAGTTCTATTTTTAAAATAATTTTTTTTAAATGATAAAATATTTTTAATGAAATTTATCTATGATAAATAACTTGGTCTTTGGATTAAAATACACAAAACCAGCACTAAAACTTGTTAGAATGTTGAACATTTCTGAACCTGAAAGGAAAACTGATTACAAATGTGATTTTATTTTTAGTATTCAGAAAGGTAATTCTTGAAGTCAGAATCCCAATGTAATTTAAAACAATCCAAACTGTTTGGTGATGTACCCTGATAATTAAAACAATTAATTAAATTAATACACATAAATTGAATATCTCATATATTTCCCCCTGCCCCAAATGTTTTCTGAGCCCTTGAGGCGTGTTTATCCCATTTAGGATAGTCCTTGCTATGGGGTAAATGTTCGTGTCCCCCTGAAAATTTATATGTTAAAGCCTGAATCCCCAGCGTGATAGGATTTGGAGGTGGGCCTTTGGAAAGTAATCACGTCATGAGGTTGGAGGCTTCTTGAATGGGGTTAGTACCCTTATAAGAAGAAACATGAGAGAATGGTCTCTCTCTGCTGTGTGAGGATGTAAAACGAAGATGGCTATCTGTATATCAGGAAGTGAGCCCTCACTAGACACTGGGTCTGCTTGTGCCTTGATCTCAGACATCTCAAAGTTTCAAGAACTGTGAGAAATGAATTTTGTTGTTGAAGCCACCTAATCTATGGTAATTTCTTATAACAACTCAAGCTAAGACAACGTTGGATTATGCTGTTGGTGGGATCTGCAAGATTTGTTTTTTTCTCAGGGCTGCAATTAGGTCTTCTCTTACTGTGCCACCCCATCAAATACCTAAAGATATGTTAACATTATTCTGATCACAGTGCGTCTTAAACCCACAGGGCCATAATATTTTAATATTTTCAATCTTGCACCTTTCTTTCTCTATCACTTAAGTCGTTAATCATTGTCTAAAGTTCTGAAATATACACATAACCCACACACACGTTCCACACAACTAATTTTTCTCTGTGGTGATTTAATCTACTTTAAAAAAAAAAGAATTTGTTTAAAGAAAACAGATGCATTTTAGTCCTTTTCTGTTATTATGATGATTTCTTTTCAAAGAATTTATGTTCTTTTTACTTTATGAGAAAAAATCTTGAATTTTCAACTCTATACATTTTTGGGTGACTCACGAAGTAGCTGTCATTTTTAGGAATTGGGAGATAGCTACAGATTTTTATACTAGCATCCTAACTGAAATTCCTCTGAAAAACTCTAGGCTTCTATGTAATCATGACTGTAAAAGTCTGAGATTCTGTGTGTTAAATAAAATTATTGAAATATAAATGATCAATTAAACATCCTATGAATATAAAAAGGTTTTATATGTAATTTTTACAAACATTTTCATGTGTCAGTTTTTCTTGCTCTTCTTTAAAGATTTGACCTTTTTCTTTTAAAATATTCACTTGATTCAGAGCAACATTTGGAATTTTAAGGATGTTGGTATTCTTCAAATGTTTCAGGGACCAAGTAGTTACAGAGATCCCTGGCAAAAGATAATAGTCTTTCCTGCTCAACTTAATCTCAGATAGTTGGAAATTGAGAGAACCAGTTCCCCTCAGGGAGTTACTTTCCTTTGCATTCAGGAAGCGAACAGGAGGATAAGCATGTAAAAGTAGTTGAGTGGCTGGTTGATTAGTTTGAGTGACTTCATCAAAACTGAGCCCCCTGAACAGCAATGGTATCTTAGTACATTCCAGGCCACAGGGATTTTGTGGCATCAAAACCATTGCACTCGATTTGTACTTAAAAGACATCGATTCAGTGGGTTGGTGGTTTACATTGGCATTAATCTAATTACATTCCGGTTGTTATGAATTTAGTTTAGATATGCCATCAGTGATCCTACCTTCAATAAGCATATGCAGAAATACAAAGTAGCAGTCAGTAGAGGACTTCTAAAATAAACAAGCATTGGAACAGCCAAACTCTTATGTTTTTCAAGAGTATAATCCAAAATATAAACATAGGCTGAAAAAGCTCTTTAAAGAGTCAGTGAAAGATTTTTCATGACACTCAAATTTTTTCATGCCAGAATTCCTGCTATCCATTGTGATTGCTATAAAAAATTAAACAATCCTCTTGAAAATGAGGTCTTTTTACCCTTTTCCTCCTGCTTTTCTAATAAAACTGGATGTTTTGTAGCAAGATGATGATGGAGAATCAGGTGGGAAGATACGGGTCTTAGGAAAAGCAGTAGCAGCAGTGATATTACTATTTACAGGAGAGGAAATACTGCTCCCAGGATTAAATCATCCAAGTGCTACCCAATATTGTGTCCAACAGGGAGATTGGTAGCCCTAACCTGGGAAGCATGTTCTTGATTTCTATGTGTCTAAAATGGAAGTCAATTTTGTTATTTGCTTTTTTCCCTATTTCTAGATTATTCTTCTGTTATGAGCTCTGTCTTTATCTGCATGTGTGTGTTGTGAAGATAGCGTATGACCATGTATGTGCACCTATTATCAGGGGATGGCTGAGAACCTAAACCTAGAAATGTTGTGCTCTCCTTTGATATGTAATTCAAAGTAACAGCAGTATCAGTAATATAATTATAAGATAGGTTAGCAAAGTTCTAGCTTTTCCCCTGAAAATAACTTATTTATGTTTATTTTTTCTTTTGAATATATCAAACATCTTTTTAGATTTTGGAAATTAAAAAAAACACCACAAACTAAAAGTTTGTTGAACTTGCTGTTTCCTATGTAGATGTTGATCTGTCTGATGGCTAATCCATCACTAGTGGATGAATTAGGCATTTAACCAGCTAAGTATGCAGAAAGGGACTTTTGTTTGATATATATATCTAATAGATGGGAAAACAGAGACTTCAGGGTCGTTAAGTAATTACCAGATGTCACACAGACATTGCTCGAAACAGAACTCAGGTCTCTCAATTGTTCAGTTTCTTATCACACTCACGCCCTGCCTCCCCAATATTTCAGAGCTGGCTAAAGGACTATATCTTTTACATCTTTTCTAGGGCTAAAACTTGGGAGAAGTTTGGAGTAGGTGGGGTTTGAAGAATGTGTTTTGCTTCTCCAGTTACAGTCTCTCATTTTTCAATTCATGTGGGTCCTCACACTCTCCACACAGCCTGCCCTTCCGCCCTATATACTATCAGAGCATTCTTGGTTTGGATCATCACACTATTACGCAAATGGAAGTTTGGGTTTGATACACTCTCACACTCAGGGATGCGGCTATTTGGAGGGACAAGCGGTCTGATTTTGTTGAAATAATGACTTAAGAGTGGAATTTCTGTTGCCTTAAATAGTGGTTTTTTGAGAGGAAGATCACCTTCTTGTCAATCAGTCAAATTTAAAGCATATAAAAACCTGTCTTGTTCCCAAGAAAGGCCCTTTTCTCCCTCTCTCCATCTCTCTCCGTCCCTCCCTCCCTCCCTCCCTCCCTTCCTTGCTTCCTTCCTTCCTTCCGAGGGGCATATTTCTAGAAATGAAAACCTAAATCACAATATTACATTTTTGATTAGTACAGTTAGTGGCTCCATCTTCCTTTCATGTAAACCTCTCTTGGTAGAATCTCACTGTATTGTCATGAGATACTAATCTATCTTGACACTAGACTGTGACTTCCTCAAGGGCTTAATAACCTTTACCTTGTCTGAGAGGTCCAGGGACCTGTCTAAATACCTCTGTTCACCCGTATAATGGTGTAAGCATTCCCTATCAATAAATGCCCCCCCCCGTTTAATAAAATGTAGACCAGATGGTAAGCTTACAACTCACCTACAGCTTAGTTTACTTTTTTTTCTTAAAAAAAGGTTTTTTTATTATTATTTCAAAAGAAAAACTGCTTAAACTCATTTTCCACTGTCACAAATTCAATTATATGAAATAAGAACAAGTCAAACTTCACATTGAGAAGTATTTTCTGATATTTTGTTAGCTGTGCTTATGTAGTACTGCCAATTATATTTATTAGCCCTAAATATTAAACAGCTGGCAGAATTCCATTGTATATAAATAAGACATTTGAGACCTGGACAAGTGCCATTTTGAATACAGCCAGCTGGTGCTTTTTACAGTTTTATTCAGCCTGGCAGTACTGATTCCACAGCACACTCAGTGTTTAGGTAAATGACAATAGAAAAACAGGTTGTGAAGAGAGAATTACGTAGAAGATTCCATTGTGTAGAAATATACCATTTCAAAGACCTGTTAAACCAAGGAAGTTATACTTTATGCACCTGTTTGTTGAATTTGTTTACATTTTTTTGTTACCTAGGCTATGTTTTTAATCTTTAATTTTCTATGTGCCCATTTTGTAGAGCTCTGAGTAATGTCATGCAAAATGATTGCTGCTTTATTTTTTCCTCTCTCAATAATATTAAATTTTTTCCAGATTTATTTATTTATTTTTGCGGTATGCGGGCCTCTCACTGTTGTGGCCTCTCCCGTTGCGGAGCACAGGCTCCGGATGCGCAGGCTCAGTGGCCATGGCTCACGGGCCCAGCTGCTCTGCGGCATGTGGAATCTTCCCGGACCAGGGCACGAACCAGTGTTCCCTGCATCGGCAGGCAGACTCTCAACAACTACGCCACCAGGGAAGCCCTCCAGATTTATATTAATCATGAAAGTGTATTGAACTTAACAGTAGTGTACAGTTTAGATTCTCACTTCATGTGTGGAATTTACTCTTTTGACGTACTACAGACTTTAATTTTTTTTTCACCAATATTTCCATGTGAATGCCTTACCTTTGCTGAGTTACTATATAGAGGTCATTTATTATGTTATTACATCAAATTAGTGTTTTAAATATGTAAATATATAATATTACATTGAATAAAATATGCAGATAAATATTGATAAAGTTACTTGAACATTTATGAATATAGTGAATATAAAGTAATGTTAAATTAAATGATGAATTTGGACTTAGTACAATGCTAAAAACATTTCCTTGTTTTGATTGACTGTGTATATTCTTAGAATTAATTGGTAAATATCATAGACAATATTGATTGATATGTATCATGTGTGTGCATTTGTGTGTGTATGAAAAGCCTAAATTAAGTAGCAGCCTTGTCACTGTAGGCACTTATATGAGATAATTGGCCATGACATAGCTCTGTGGCATCACTTAAAGGATTGGTTTGAGGAATGCAATATAGGAACTCTCTTGACTTGTTAGAAAATAAATCTATTACATATTAATAAACACAGAAATTCTCTTAGCACCTCACTCTGTTTCTTTGACAATTATATTTTAAATCATATCGGAAGTATATCCAAAGTAAAAACAAGCAATCTGAGGAAATACAAAATTTTAATGGGCAGTATAAAACAGCTTACTTTATTCTAATAATATAAAAGAAGATGATCTAATGTGTGGCATTTTGTTTTCATTTGTTTTGTGATTTAATGATTTAAATTATAAAAAGAAATGGATTCATTCTTTTTCATAGTTACCCCTTTAGTACTCACAAATAATACTTCCTTAATAAAATGTTGTTGAATAAACACATAGATGAAGCACATCCAGACTGGAATAAGCCAGCTAACATCTCATTTTATAATGGGCTCACCAGTGACATCCATGTTACTAAATGCAGTGGCTCAGTTCTCACCCTCAACTTACTTTCTCATGTGGCAGGAAAGTTTGACAAAGCTTATCATTAATTATCTTCTTGTTCTAGAAACTTTTTCTTCATTTGGTGTTGGAGCATAATTTTTGTAGTTCTCTTGCTTTACTCGTCACTTTTCTTTTGGCTCTTTTGCTAGATTCTCCCAGGATTCTTGATTTCTAATAAATGAAGAACCCTAGACCTCACTCTTCAAATCTCTTCTCTCCATGGTCATTTCCTAGTCAATCTGACCAACTGTATATTGACACATCACATCTCTGTCTTCATTGTGCTTCTGAATTCCAGACTCACAAGGACACAGGCTTGATGCCATCTTTGCTTGTATGTCTAGTAGGCATTTGTAACCAATATATCCCAAATACCTTCATATTCCTCCTGCAGGCCGGCTCCTCCTACAGTTAATCTTCTCATGTTGATAAATAGTTTCCTTCCTCACATCACTCAGACCTCTGCTCATAACAGTGTATCAGCATAGTGGTTCTTGACCACTGTATCACTTTACCCTCTTTGATTTTTCGTTATTTGGTCTCTTTCTTCCCCTAGAAAATAAGTTCCATGGAACGTGGGGCTTTGCTGTTTGTTTGTTTGTTTTCCCCTACTGGCTCTATATCCAGTTTTGAATAGTGTCTGGTTCATAATAGGCCCTCAATAAATACTTTTGAATGGATTGAATGTAAGACTGTAATAACGTGTTTCTTTCATGTTCTACCTAGACCAGATGCTTGTGTCTGGAGTATAGTGGTTAAGTGGATTCCTATCTCCTTAGAAAATGTATATGAAAATTTCTGAAGGGATTAAATTTGAGTCTTTCTCAAGAGTATAAGGAGGACTAAACAAAAATGATTGATCCTACATTATGAATTGAGAAGTATACCATAGACTATAATGGATATAATGTGAGATTGCCATTAATGTCTAAACTTTTATTGTGTTAGTATTAATACCCAATTCTTCATTCCAAGTATAGTATTGAAAACTATACTAATAAACTTAGCTCTATTCTGAATCATGTATCTCTTCTTGGAAAGTAATGGTTTTCAGAGATATTTTTTTGAGTTGTTCATTGCCGCATATCAACCTGCCCTGACACAATTGCTTTTATTCCAAAAAAGAACCCTTGCTTTAATTTGCAATATTTTTTCCGCATCAGCTGCTCTTTTTAAAATATCACTGTAATTACTCTATTTTTAACAAGGAAATTAAAAAGAAGACATTAATTCCGTTCAACATGTTCTGCAATTTATTATTAATTTATGTCTTGCTTTGTGTGATAGCCCTGTTATTTTCTACCCAGATATAAGAACGGAAAACAAATTTTAAACTTAGCTCCTTTTATTTGGAAGCATAATTTCAACATTAGGTCTTAGCTGAAAACAGGTCTCTCATTGTGCAGAAACTTGGACTCTAAGATACTTCCTGGGCGACACCATTAAACATCCTCCATCTGTAGCCGTTCAAGGTTTTGCTGCTTAACTGTTTCAGGACTACTTAACCTAAAGGCTCTACATGCTTCTCCGCTATATTTTATATATTTGATTGAAATCAGGATGCCCTTTCCTTGACTTATCTTTGTAACCCTTGCTAGAAAATGCTGATAAATAATTTTTGTAGGCTGGTTCAATTATAATAAAAGGTCTTACATTCTTTTTCTAATTCTCTTTGAAATTCTGTTTGTCAAGCACATGTAGGAAAATATTTGAACCAGGAATTTCAGAAAACAATGTAATAAATCAACCAATTAACTAAGCACCAAAAATGTAACCTTTATTTGAATATTAAATTTTAAAATTTTGCATAAATTTTATTACATGGTGTATCCTTTGCTAGGGCTGCCATAACGAAGTACCACAGACTGGGTGGCTTAAGCAACAAAAATGTATTTTCTTCTAGGCTAGAAGTCCAAGATCAAAGTGTCAGAGGGTTGCTTCTTTTCAGGGCCATGAGGGAAGGGTATGTTCCAGGCCTTTCTCCCTGGCTTATACGTGGCTCTCTTCTCCCTGTGTCTTCACATAGTTTTTTCTCTGTACCTGTCTGTGTCCAAAGAGCCTCTTCTTATAAGGCACCCAGTCATGTTGGATCAGGGTTCACCCTAACAACCTAATTTTAGTTTAATTCTCTTTAAAGACTTTATCTCCAAATATGGTTAAATCCTGAGGTACTTGGGGTTAGGAATTGAACATATGAATTTAGGAAGGAACACAATTCAGCCCTAACACATGGTTAAATGCTTTCCTGTTTCATTTTGGTTTTATTATTGGAAAAATTAAAATATAATGTTTCTCCTTCATTGGTTGAGCAAATATTTATTGTATGACCCCAGTTAGATATT
This sequence comes from Phocoena phocoena, assembly GCF_963924675.1. Taxonomy (NCBI): domain Eukaryota; kingdom Metazoa; phylum Chordata; class Mammalia; order Artiodactyla; family Phocoenidae; genus Phocoena; species Phocoena phocoena. Next base: position 104,720,290 of record NC_089222.1, on the reverse strand, counting down.
ATGACAGATTAGGAGACAACAGTGTTTAAGAAAAATTAAAGGGAATTTCTTCAGACCATTAATATGCTCTCTAGCTTACCATGGCTCCCTTGAGAAGCCATCATGCCCAACCAGCTTTATACTTTATACCATCTTCTCCTGCAAGTATATGAATTTTTAAGCACTCTGCTAGATTCTTTAGCTGCACAAAATTTGTACTCTTAAAGGTGACATAAATTTACCTTCAGGGAAAATGTAACCTCTTTGGAGAAAAATGCTTAAGCAAATCAGTGCTGCAGTAAGAGGTAACATATGCAATAGTGGAATTATTTAGGAAGTGATGGAAAATGTACAGCTGAGGAACAAGGGACTCAGGCTTAGCCAGGAGGGAAGAAATCTTAACAGACCAGGTGCCATATGAATTGGGATTTAAAGATCAAAGAGTAGCTCACTGTGTAGACACTGGGAAGCAGCAGAGCAGGGAAAAGAGGAATTCTGATTTTTATATGATTGTAAGAGTGACACATAAGTGTCTTTTGGAATGAAACCCCCCAAATAAATATAATAATAATAAACACTAGAAGGAAAAGTAAAATAAGCAAAACTAAATCAATGGAGAAGTGTGATTAAGAGTACCATCTGGAGGCTTCCCTGGTGGCGCAGTGGTTGAGAGTCCGCCTGCCGATGCAGGGGACGTGGGTTAGTGCCCCGGTCCGGGAGGATCCCACATGCCGCGGAGCGGCTGAGCCCGTGGGCCATGGCCGCTGAGTCTGTGCGTCCGGAGCCTGTGCTCCACAGCGGGAGAGGCCACAGTAGTGAGATGCCTGCGTACCGCAAAAAAAAAAAAAAGAAAAAAAGAGTACCATCTGTGAGTTAGACTGACTAAGTTCAAATCTTCTCTCTCACCTCCTGGAGTGTGTTGACAGGATCATACTTAATATTATGTTAGCTTAGTGTCCTTATTTATTGGAAGAAGATATTACTAATCTTTTACCCTATAGGTTAGTTATGAGAATTAGATTCTACATGTCAAATCTTAGAAAATTGTCTTCTCAGTAGAAAATAGTCAGTGCATGTTTATGTTGGGGACTAGGCAAGCCTGATGAAAGAACACCAAAATCCAAGAGGAGAATCCTAGGCATTTTATTCTAAGAATCACATTACACTATACAGTGTTCATTAACTTAGATTCAACCATCGATAATACTATTGGATGATTGCTATCTTGAAAATGATGTATTCTGGACCTTCTTGGGTCCTGATTTACAGGAATAAAGGGTTAATTGTCTTCAAAAATAAAGGGTTAATTGTCTTCAAAACAACAAGACTAAGATTTTAAAACGGTAAACCTATGATAATGAATACAAGTAAGGGTAAAATATACTATATATAAAATCACAACCATATATACACTTTATATATGCTATATATATCATATATATTATAAGTGGTATATATTATATATTATACATATTATATATATATAATAAAGTAGAAATAAATGCTAAATGGTATTTATAACAGCCTAAATGGTTGTGGGATTTAAGAATTACTTTTCCATTAACCAGAGTATAAAATTGACTAGGACATCCCACCAGAACATTTTCTTTCCAGTGTACTTATACAAATCTGTAGTTAATATTGGTTTTCTTCAATATAGTACTATAATCCTCCTTAATTCCCCAGAGTTGACTTGGGTTCCATATTTTGAAGAGGATCATAATATAGAAAACAAACTAGTACATGTTATCATTTTGGGTGCCATATAGCTCTAGATGATGAAGGATTCTGGAGTCATGTAATATTAGGAAAATGATACTAGGAGCCATCCTGCTGCTAATCCAGCACAAACAACTGCTTTGAAATAAATATACCAGCATTAGCCACATTTGATCAGGAAAGCAGAAGCTGATCATTGTAAAATTAGAAGCAGAATTTAGAAAATTATTTTCTACTAAATGTATGTTGACACATCTGTTACTTATATCTAAACTTTGGATTTATCTTTGAATATTCTCTGAAATATTGTGTAGTTGAATTATTTTAGTTGAACTAAAATTTATTTGGATAGTAAATAGAGATATAATAACAAAGTTGTAGTTTATATTACTATAATATTTGAAATCACAAAATAAAATATTTTGTTGAACACCTTCTCTTTATGTGGAACATTTATAAGATATGGGAACATTTGAGATACCATAAATAAGTAAATGGTCAAACTGTGAACAAAGAAAACAAGAACTCCGTAACTTATGTAGTTGGCTATTATTTTTGGATTCAAAAATTTTTTTAAGTTCAGAATGGCTCTCAAGATAATTAATAACTGTTTTCCCAGTTGACAGTGGCCTTGGCATTACTGTGGTAATAATTATTGAAATTTCATAAATGTATTTTGCACAATTTAATTTGTCATTAGAAAAATTTCCTCGATCATTTTATATTGGATCAGTTGCTTTGTAATATTTTGCTATACAAAATAATGTCCTGAATACACACCACTTAGCTTTATAAGTTTATTCCAGTGTGTTTATTTGCTATCTAAATATTAGATAAATAATATTGAACCATTTTTCCATTCTCAAAATGTCTAAATTTTTATTCACCCCTAATATTTTATTAAATCCCGTGTGTTACACTTATTTCTAATCCTGGACATGTGATTATTTAAAATCCCAATTTATTTCATTGTTTTTGCTTCTAATCACATTCACCTTGGGCTATGAAACAGAATATACTATGTTGTAGAATATTTGTAATCATATGATAATTTTCACAGTGGAATGTTTATCACTTTTGATTTGTTTACAGTTGTCTTTAAGTCAGGATTGAAATAAGGTTAAGTCCATTCTCAAATGTTCTCCCAGAAAGGTAGCTTTTCTTTAAACAATACTAATATTTCAGAACATGTTAAAGCATACTATAAAGGAGATAAATTAATGGGCTTGTAAAATTAAGTTTTAATAAGGCGGTAAGTTTCATCTAAAAATATAGCAGTGCAAAATATAGCAATGCATGTCCTTGCGTTTGTTTCAGACCCATCACTCTTTGCCCATAACTGAGGGAAACTTTCAGTTAAAATTTCCTATAGATAACTAGTGGATCAGAACTCTACCAAAACTGATGTTAAAACTAGTCCTTTCTGTCTTGCAGAGATAGTATGGTATATTGGTACTAATGCAGGACTGAGAATAAGACCTGGATCTTGTTTGGTCTAAGTTGAACCCTTACTAGCATTGTGACATTGGACACTTTTATGTCTCTCCAGAGGTCAGTTTCTTCATCTGTGAAGAAAGTCTCTAGGTCCCTGTATGTGGTAAAATGCATTATGCAGGCTTTTTCTCTGGAGAATCACTGAGTCTTTTCTGATCAATAATAAATTTTTTTTAAAAACTACAATTACTGCCTCAACCTATTCTCTGCCATACCCTCTTTAGTTCCAGAAAGTTTTAGACAAACCTCTGCTACCTTAAAAAAAATCTTTGTAAGTCACCTGTATCCTTCTGCTAACCAGTTCATTCTTTTCAGACCATATGCTGTTTACTCTATTCTTCGTATTAAATACAGAGTTCTTGAAATTCTCTCCCGTCTTGTATCTTTGACTTGTTTTCTTCTTGTTCTACTCCTACCTCTGTAAATGCTCCTTTTCTCGCAGTAGTTACTATACTTAACTTGAAAAATATTTTTGATATGGGGAACATTTCAATATGAATGCTTTGAAAGAGCAATTTTTATATTTCCATTTCTTTCATCAGCTCATCTTTCTCTTCCTAGTCTCTAAACATAAGCATTTCAAAATTAAGTTTCTAAAATTCCTTTTGTCTTATGTATTTTAAAAATCATCTTAATCATTTCCAAAGCTTTAATTATGCAACTCCAAAATCTGAATTTCCACTCTTAGACCCTTTTTTTCTGCTGACTTCTGGGTGACTTTTCCAACTTTTAAAAACATCTTTGTCTGTGTTTCTCTTTGACACATCGGGCTCAGGTTATATTAAACAAAACTGTTGCTCTTCCTCACATAACTTCTTCCACCTATATTGCTGCCTCTCTCTGCTAATGACATTCATTTCCAAGTCACCAAGACAGATCAGTGGAAAATAGGAAAGGCTTTGTAATGGAAGAGCTTTGGGTTTGAATCCAAGCTTCACTTTTTACAGCTGTGTGATTTGAGGTGAGGGGTTGGGGTCTCTTCCTAAGCTTCATCTGTCTCCTCTGTAGAATTAATTGATAATAGTACCTGCCGCACAGGGGTTTTGCAAGGATAAAATGATGCATTGCTGGGAAAGCCCATTACTGTAATGGCCTCACAAAATGGTCAATATGATTATCAAATGTTAACTCACAGTCATTATCACGTTTTCATTTTTTTCAAAGCAAATATCCATCAATTGCCAAGTCTGAGTTTTATCTCTGAAATAATATTTGCACTCAAAAATTAACCCATTCATTTACTCATTCAATAAATGGAATACGTGGAACCGTGTTGGGTGCTGGGAATCAATAATGAACAAAATGGACAAGTTCCCATCACCCCTCCCTTGGTTAACTACAATATCTCTAATTCATCTCCTTCCATTCCTCCTCCAACCCATCCTTAATACTCTTGTCAAAGTAATGTCCTAGGGCTTCCCTGTTGGCGCAGTGGTTGAGAATCCGCCTGCCGATGCAGGGGACACGGGTTCGTGCCCCGGTCCGGGAAGATCCCACATGCCGCGGAACGGCTGGGCCCGTGAGCAATGGCCGCTGGGCCTGCGCGTCCGGAGCCCATGCTCCGCAGTGGGAGAGGCCACAACAGTGACAGGCCTGCGTACCACACACACACACACACACACACACACACACACACACACACACACAAAGTAATGTCCTAAATCTGATCTTTGAATCTCTTGAGTGATGAGAAAAACCTCAATTACATTGCAAACTATCCACGTGATCATCGTCCACTCCTCTAATTTTCTGCTGTTCTCTTCATAGCAACCAGAGTGATCCCGTGAAAAGGCGGGTCTTCTCAGTCCTCTGCTCAGATCCTAGGATTGGACCTAAACTCCTCCAACTCTTCTCCTCCCTCCCTCTGTCCTGACCATACTCTTTTTCTTCTTTCTTCCTAGGACATTCCAGATACACTCCACTCCTTATGGCTTTTTATGCCAGACACACTCCTCAGGTCTTTTTACTTCTATTTCCTTTGCCTTGAATGCTCTTTCCTGATGTACCCATTCTCCTTTAGTCAAATATCACCTGCCCAGTGAAGTCTTTCTCTGTCATGAACCATCCTTTCAGGCCTTTCATTAAACCACACCTCTGATGAGGTCTTTGTGGGCCATTCTTTTAAAATACCACTATATAAGAAGACATAAGTTTTATATCTTCATATGTTTTTAGTCTGTCTGTCCCACTAGAATGTAAGCTCCCTGAAGAGAGAGATTTCCGACCATTTATTCACTGCTGTAATCCCAGCACCTAATAGAATCTCTAGCACATAACAAGTTCTGATAAACGTGTCAAATTAATCAAGGAAAGACTACCTTCATCTTTCACTTTAGCAGCTTCATAATCCCCAAACTCAGTTGGTATTTTTGTGTTTTTATGCCTTTACGTATTGCTTCCTCTGCCTGGAATGTGTTATTTTTCCTCTTTCTCCATCATCACCCAATCTCACTAGTCAAAATTCCACTTATGTTTAAGTTTCTTGCCTATATGCCACCTCCTGGCTGCTGTTCTTTCTCTGGTCTTACATTGGCTGTTGCCACTCTTTGATGGTGTATGTCGCAGTCTCCACCCTTCTCTGATATCCTGCACCCAATCTATCAGATCAAGTCCTTCGGATCTACTACCAAAAGAGTTTCAGAATCTGTTCTCTCCACCTTTACCAATAATATCCTATCCTCTGTCATTTGAACTATTATAATAACCTCCTAATGCTCTCACATCATAGGTCTTTGTTCTTTACAGTTTGTTTTTCACACATCAGCCCTTGACAATTTAAATACACGAATCAGATCATGTCACCCCTCTGGCCAAACCCTTTACTGAATACCCCTTTGCCTGAAAATAAAATCCAAAGTCCCTCACATGGCCAACAAGGACCTAAATGCTCTTATACTCAACTTCCTTTCTGACCTAATGTTTCATCACTTCACTCCTGGATCACTCTGTTTCAGCCACAGTGGCCTTCTTGCTATGCCTTGATTACAACACCACCCTCAATCTCACAGCCAATGGGCTTTCTGTTCTCTCAGTCTGGGATGCTATATCCATAGATATTCTCTAGGCCTGGTTACTCACTTCATCCAAGTGGCTACAAAAATGAGAACTTAGCCCTGGCTACCCTATTTGAAATGTCATTTCATCAACCCACCTATGGTCTTCTATCCCCTTAGCCTGTTTTCACATTTGTTTTTCTTTATAATGATTATCATCACGTCACCTTTCATGTGTGTGTGTGTGAGTGTGTGTGTGTGTGTGTGTGTGTGTGTGTTTACTCTTTGTTTTCTTTTAAGGAGAACATAAGCTCAATGAAAACGCTAGTGGTTTTTTTTTTTTTTTTTTTTTTTTTTTGCGATATGCGGGCCTCTCGTTGGGGCCTCTCCCGCTGTGGAGCACAGGCTCCGGATGCGCAGGCTCAGCGGCCATGGCTCACGGGCCCAGCCACTCCACAGCATGTGGGATTTTCCCGGACTGGGGCACGAACCTGTGTCCCCTGCATCGGCAGGCAGACTCTCAACCACTACGCCACCAGGGAAGCCCAACACTAGTGGTTTTATTGTTATTTTTTCCATGGAGAAGGAGGTACCCAGGGCATAGAAGGGTGCCAGGATCACAGTGGATTTCTGTTAATGAACGAATGACAGTCTAACATTAGGCTTACACAAACATATTTCCATTCTTATAATTAAGATTTTTCAAGGTCAGGAAACCATGACTTCTGCACCTTTATCATAGTGGTAGCACCAGAAAACAATTTTGTAACATGTAAGTGCTTAATAAATATTTGTTTTACTTAGCAGGTAACAACTACGTAAGCACTTATTAGCTACCAATATAATCCACTAAGCAACTGAGCAATACTCTAAGGAAGGTACTATTATCATCGCCATTTAGACATGACATAACTGCAACTTAACACAGTGACCAGTATGAAGGAAAAATGTAATAATAAATATTTTTATTTTATTAAAACATATGTCCATTAATATGTTATACAGATAGATCATATACTTTTTATTTTAAAAAGAATAGTGAAAGGAATTGAAGTCAAATGTCTAATAAAGTTATTGAACTATAGTACCTAGTAAAGTGTGGAATAACATTGGCAAAACTTTACTCCACATAGAATAGCAAATTTATCATAGATAAAAGACAGCAGGCTCATTTATAATATAAATATGAGGCAGTCTAATAGTCAGCTTTTGTCATTAATTATATTTATTGAATTTCAAAACAGTAAAATAAATTGCACTTGTCAGAAACTGTGGTGACCTTAAATAAATTTGAAGAATCTCTAGACTAGTGAAGTAAGAATAGGAAATAGAAATATCTTGAATTTAAAATACATTCCTATTACTTTATAAGGAAAAAAATCCATACATTCCAATGACATTTTTTGTTATCTTTAGCAGAATAATAACATTTGTGTACTGCTTCCCAGGTGCTGTACACTGTTACAGATGTTTAAAATGCATGATCTACTTTTGTTAACAACATCTCTAAAAAGAGTTTACTATGATGTTTCCCATTTTACAGTTGTGTAAATTAAATCATAGTCTATTATTAAACCTTCTATTAAGGAGCAGAGCTAGGCTTCAAACCTAGTGTCTGTTTGTCTCTAGAGCTTAGACCCTTATCTGGGCTCCCTAAGATACTCAATGGATAAATGATTAAAAATGTTCCAGTGAAACAGGGTTGCCACACTTCTGGGAAGAACAGCCAAAGATGTCGCTGCAGCTTTAAAATTGTTGCTGTAAAGCAGCTTACACCTCAGAAAAATGCTTTCAGGACTTACACTTATCGTGTTAAAAAATAAACGGAGTTATCTGAAGATTTGTAAAACTTAGCATATGTTCCACAGTGACATGAGTTAATTTCATTTCCATCACTCTGAGTGCTCCACAGGTATATAATAAATTGCTATGAATTACTGTGTCTGTGACCCATTATCATAGCAGGAAATTACATGAATCTCACAACTGGTATGAAATGTACTGCTGTCACTGCTATGCATTAATTTCTAAGTAGTTGGCCATTTGTAATAATTCTGTAAATGTCCATTTTAGCACAGTTTTCAGTCTAGACAAGTTAAGCCAATGTGCATGGAATTTTCCCCCATATTTTCAAGCAGTTATACTGAATTCTAAAATTACCTTTTTATTGGGCAATTTCATATTAAATATTTTTCCAAAAATTGGAAACATGATAGTCTCATTGTTTTACTCCCTAATATTTAAGGGAAATTTATTCTCTGAAAAGTGAAGTTATTTGGCTGTATATGAACAGAAAGAGTGAAAAAAAATTCCGATAAATTATATATGATTTTCCCCAACTTTTATAGAATAGATAAATTGTTTACTAATGATTTTTAAACTATTTTAGCCTGCTCTTTATGGAGGTAATTTTCAGATAATGGTATATGTACTTCATGGTTATAGTTCTAAACATAACATTTTTGCAATTATGTTTCTTTTACATTATAAATAGAAATATTTCACCATTAAAATCAAACCTCTATAGTGCAAAGTATACTTTTCCTATCTTTCCTTTACACTGGCATTTTTCCCTTCAGGAAAGGTAAATTTAAATAGCAGGTTTAATTGAAAACTTTCGACAACGGTGAATTTAGATATGGTCTACCCCATGGTATGTTTTATATTTTAGTGTATCTTTTGCAAGTTAATTCCTCTGGCTAGAAATTCACTTTTTGGTAGATCTTTAAGCATTTCGCATAATTTTGGAAAGTTTTTCGTTGCCACCCACCATCTATCAAACTTTAAGATCCTTTTTCTTCATCTTTCAAGAAATTTTCACCATATATTCCAAAAATCTTTATCATAAATTTGTTAACACATAGTTTGTAGAAATTCATTTCCTTCTTCTTTTTTTAATTATTACAAAATACTTATAAACATGATATGTGTCTTTTATTTACTTGGTTAAGGCCACTCTGTGACACATAACTATCCAGAGTATTGATTTTTAAAACTCAATGCCTTCTGTACCCCAAAGCATACTTCTGTGCTTTGTTAGTTATATAAGTTTAATATTTGGCACATCACATGATATTTAATTTTAGTAAGTCTCTATAAGTTATTCGGGTTTAAGCACAGGGCTAAATGTTTTGGAGGGAAAGATAAGCCAAACCAGAGACCATACAGGGGAGAAAGGATAATGAACAAAGAAATAAATGAAAATATCTTCATAAAAGAAAAATGGATATAATAATGATTATAACATAAAGACAGTATGTTCCTTAAGGACAGGTACCATTCCTATCTCCTTCATTACTACGTTATCAATATCGAGCTTGGCACATAGTAGTTACTCAATAAATATTAATTAAATATTCTTCAAATCATATATATAGGATCTAATGAGAACACTATTTCATAAAAGAAAGATTAAAGAAACATTTATTTACATACTACCCTTGAATTTTTTTTTCTGTTGCTGCCTGCAATCTTTCAGTACAAACAGGAATCTTTCTGAAATATGTTTTAGTAGTCAAAAACTTATAATATAATGAGCTGTGTTACTCTCTGCACATGTAGCCATATCCTATATAAATTCATAAGAAAAAATATATCCCTTTATAATCTTTTGGGAAATATTCAATGTTCATTCACTCAACAGAGGTCATCTTCTTCAGGCTTCTCTTCTGGATCTCTGCAGTGGTCTTTCTAAAGCCCCTCCTTTGCCTTCTCTTTGGAGAACCAACTCCCAGTCCGTAGTAAACCATGTGCCTCTTTTCAGTAGTTTCTCACGGTAGCAAATGAAATAAACACATTTCAGCTGATATTCCCAAATTGGCCCAGGCCTTTCTTTTCTAAGTAACTGCTCACATCCCTGCTGCTCAATGCCCTACATTCCAGCCTAAGTAGAACCCAGTTCCTTAAACAGGTTCTGTCCTCACATGTCTTCCTGTTGGCTCACACTGTCTCTTTCAGTGTGTCCCCATATTTCTACCTGTAGAAGTTCTAGTCATCCTACCTTTCCATTTCTTCTTTAATGCTTTCCTGGAACCTCCTTCCAGCAGTACTCCTTCCTTTCTCCACAGCTCCTTGCAACACCTCAAGTAGACAGCATATCATCATCTGCCTTCAGTGACACTTATACCTCTCCCTTCAGCACCAACTCCTGAATAGCAAAAGTCACATTTTACTTCTCTTTACTATCCACAGTTTTTAACTTGGGCTTTGCCTATAGAAATATTTAATAAATGCATGTGGAATCAAATAACACTGCTATTATAGAGGCATCTTAAAAATCACAAATCATTACAGAAATCACAGTAGGAGACTACCAAATTACAGCAAACTCTAAAAATTGTAGCATGTCTAAAACCAGTTGTCTTATATTTATACCAAGAGAAATATGTGATTAGAGGTAACCCTCCCCCACACACTGTTTACATATTTCTGTAATGCACACGTTTTGCATTTACCACCAGATGCAAAATAGAAGACCACTGTGATTACATTTATGTTGTTTATTATAATAATATCTTACAAATCCTTGTGGGAGGTGGAAGATGAGGTTATTCAGGTGAACTTCTACATAAGGCACATCTGGGCCTCGGCAAATCTGGAATCAAAAAACAGATGGGGTGAGGGCTGAGCAAAAGATTCTTCTACAGAGACAGAGGCAGGGCTATCTGTAAACTTTAGACATAGTTTCTGGGGAGATTCAGAAGTCTTGCAAGCTGATAGTGGAGTATGCTCTCAGGTCAAGTTGAGGTCAAAAGTTGGCCAAGGGACATAGAACATTGGTTCCCAACCTTAGGGAATCACCTAGGCACATTCTAATCACCTAGACAGTGTAAAAAGAAATAGCTTGGATAGGCACCTATGAAGCAGTATTTTAAAAAAGCTCTCTGGCTAATGCTTGGTCAAAACTAAGAACCTTTGAGGTAAGGAAATTAGACAAACTGTACTCATAAATATGGGATATTTGTCCACAGGTGCAAAGATGTGGCAACAGCCCTGAGATCTCAATACAGTACCACTAAATCAATCCCAGCTGGTAGGAGTATAACTAAAATTAAAGCCCTAGAAATGGTGAAGCTGAGGATGCCCTAGTTCTTGTCTCCGTCTAGGGGTTTTAGGAATTCAGAAGTACTAAGGCTGAACATGGAAGCTTTGTGAGTGTGAGGTGCTGGCTAAAGACAGAGAATCCAAAGTAGGGGCTGATGGGGTCCCAAGGAACCCCACATGCTCAAGCTTTCAGAAGACACTTCCTTGAATTGCCTGTGTCTTGTTCTAACTACAGAATGTACCAGAATGTACCTAATATCTGAACAGAGATCATACATTTTCCTGGTCCTAACTCTTTCTCTCCCTCTCTGAAACCCTGTGTTGGCTTTCCTCAATAATAAGCTCTGGTCCTTTCACTAGTTTCCTAGTTTTCCAGCTCTTTTCAGTATACTTTACCCAAACTAGAACATTGTCCTCTCTATTTTCCACTAGACACTTCTAATACCATTATCACATTTATGCTAAATACTTATGAGTTAAAGATGGGTGGGAGAATGGATAGTAGTCATTATTATTAAGATTACTGGACATACCATCTGAGGCATGTACCTTCTATGCCTTTTTATCTTTAGACTCTGGCCTGCCTCTTGTTACTGATGCTAGATTTCCAATATCAAATTCCCATCTTCTCTCTCCTCAATCCTCTGGTTACAAATGTATTCCTCTGATTTGACCCCAAATCATCATCAACTGCAACAAAACTCCCCAAACCCCAAAATTCTATTTTACATTTGTCTCGACAGTTTTATTTTACTCTACCTTTTAACGTGATACTATTACAAATGTGTGTGTGTGTGTGTGTGTGTACTTTTGAGACTTACGGGCTAAGAAAAACTATTTATGAATAAATGGAAATATAATGATTTTTGTAGATATATCTGTGCCTGACACTTGACAGTAACATCCTTCCTGTAAGTGATTATGCATTGCCATGCTTAAAATTCTGATGCATGGTAAATGTCCAAATATTTCTAGGATGAACACTGCATTTTGAAATAGCTATGGTGTGTACAAACAGAAAGAAACATAGGAGTAAAAACATGAGTGGAGAAGGAATAACATGAACCAATTTAATATCACTTATAATTATTGAGCACAAGATTAGTCATCATTAGCACTTTGTAAAGTGCAGAACTATGTGCTTCTTATTAACCACTGAATTACAAATGTAATATTGCAAACATAAGAATATTGGTTATCATTTTCTTTTTAGTGTCATCTGAAAATTTCTAAGAAACTGGTTTAAACCTTATAAGGTAAATCATGGAGTTATTTTTCTCACTTTCTTAGTATTTATTTATGTTAGCCAATGCACTAAATGTAATGCAGGTTCTCCCTCTCTTAAAGAAAATGTACACATTTTCCTCCTTAATCCCTATTGGCAAGTAGCTAAAAATGTATCTAAGAGTAATTAATATCAACAATGAGTATAAATCTTTAATTACTATAATTGAGGTTTATCAAAATGAGAGTTTTTAGGTTAAATGCCGATTAATTGTTAAAAATATGTTTTCCCTCAAAATACATGTTTGACTCAGTGACGAGGAACTGTTCTATCTAGTAAATATAACTTGATTCTCTTTTACACCTTACACTGTATTTTGATGATAAGGAGGCTCACTGTGCTTATGCTACAGGGAATAGATTTCAGAATGACCCTTCTAGGGAAAAGAGATCTGGACATGTGGTTTTCTTATAGTTGTATGATCTGGAAAAAGAAAAAAAAAACCAACAAAGCAAGAAATTCAGCTCTGGTCTCTGTGGTCTAATGATAAAAGCTTATAGTAAGAATCTGGGAACCACGCTAAATACCAGAATTATTGATTTTGGGGAATTTGAGCTTTAGAAAGAATTTGAGTTCTTACTAGTTCTGTGTCCCCTTCTGCTGAAGACAGTATTACTGCTGCACACCCCTTGAACAGATTTTTTTTTAAGGATTAGAAAAATGAAGAGATAGATGCCTTGTACCTTCCAATTCTATATGTCACCAATTCTTTGTCGCCCGTTTTCATTCTCCACATTGGCCTTGGGGCAATGACTATGACAGTATGTTATCTCTAATAATTTATGAACATATCCATTAGTTCTTGGAATAGGAAGATAGGGTAAATATGAGTATTCTTTAAATTTATAAAATGTAAGCATTACAACAGCAACTTTAATTAATGATTCCTGTTGTTGCGTTGCTGTTGCAAAAATGCTCATTTAGGAATTTTATTTCCACTGTCTAGTCCTCAGCAAATGCTAGAGTCTGATGTTTTTTGCAAGTGGTCTGAGATGGCAAGCCACCATCGCTTACAGGCAATATGGTCTTCATGACAAATTAATGAAGTGACAGTTGCTCTCTGCAACCTTTTCATGTGCAAAGCATGCTGGTGCTGTTTGCATTATCTTCTTGCAATTTGTACCTCTGCATTCAAGGACTTGTGATAGCTTGCCAATTAGCGTTGAGAGGAAAATGTTAAATACAGTGAGATCTCCATAATTAAAATCATATTTTACATTGAATTATGAAAATCTTTGCATAGTGTGATTTCTGTTTGATGTCTAGTAAAATGCTGTCCATAGCAGGAGAAACTTGCAAATGATTCATCAGTCGAAGTACAATCTCATATCTATTCTGATAAGGAAATCTTGAACTAAAAATTTTTAAATCAGTTGGTTAATTTTTAAATAATGATGTCCATGATTTAATGTTCTATAAAATGCCCACAGAAAACATTTATTCTCTGAAGATTTTGTTAGTTCTGTGCTTTACAATGCCGTTGTAGAACCAATGTAATGGGAATAGAGAAGATACAACATAATACTAACTTTTTAACATCACAGTTTTTCAGAGCTCCAACTCAGTTCACTCTGTTTAATTTTTTCTGATATTAAAGTTATACATTAATTTTGTTTTGAATGTGACTTTATTATTATAGGCACCTAAGTGTAAAATCCTCAGAACTGAGAATCTCATGTATACTTTTCTTCTTTAAAGCTCTCTGTATAATACATTTATAGAGTGGATGTTTGAAAATGATATATTGGTTATTATTAAAAATACGATATGAGTATTTTCTTATATTAAGATATAGATATATCTTGTATGTTAGAGCTAGGGTTTTCTAAAATAACCAAAATTTGTTCTTTTGTTTGATCTTGGGCGTGACAATGAAGACTAGCCAATTTTGCTCCAGAAAATGAGTGCCTCTCATATTCCAGACCCTGAATGATCAAAGTTATTAAAATAAGTGCTGTTTAATTATTTGCTTTTGTTTTGCTCTTAGATTGGTAGGAGAGCTAAGGGGAATAAGGAGTTCTAAAACTGTGTTTCTCACACTGGTGGGGTCCACTAATTGCTTTTGATATTCAAACACCCTAATGTAAATAATTATTTTCTCCTCTAATGAGGTTCAAAGGCCAAATAAATGCCATATTTCTTTGCTTTTGGTTACCATCAATTAAAAAAAAATAACATTTTATCTCATTTTGTGACTAGAAGTTGTGGATTGGCATTCCTATGTGTTTTTAATAAATAGAAAAAAATGTTAATACACTTTAAATGCCATTGATTTAGTTTAAAAGTATTTAAAACTTACTCCTTATGAAAATAAGTAACTCTCTTAATGGAGAAAAATTTAGGAACCCATTTCTAATGGGCTTCAGAAGGATTTCATTTATTTATTTATTTACAAAATTAAAATATATTCTCTAAGAACTTTATTATTTTCTTGAGTTATTCCTACATATATTAAAAGAAAAAAATAATTTTTATGCATCTCCCAAAAGGTGAAGTTGTGTGCTGCATATTATAGAGGATATGAATAGGTCTAAAATCTAACAAATGCATATGAAACAAAATTAAACTAATCTAAGCATGTATCATGAATTAAATTTATAAAAAAGTTATTTAATAAATATTATATAAAGCAGAAAGTTTCTTAAGCATGGCAGGGTTATGGGAAACATCAAGGAGAAAAGAGCACAAACCAGTGCTCTCTTTTTTTATAGCATAAAAAAAGAAGATCCAATATTTCTTTTGAAAACAGTAAAAAATGTTCACATTGACAAGAACATAGTATGTGCATAAGTGAAACATATAATTCACCAATCTCAATTCAAACTTTTAGAAAAAATTAAATGTAGGTTGGGACCAGTTTTTGGAAAAACACAAATACCAAACTAAAGAGTGTGAAGTTATTGCATAGGTAATGGGGAGCCATAGAAGATTAGAACTCTAGTATGACATGGAAAAATATGTATTTTCCTGGTAGCAATATAGGCTAACCTGGGCATGGTATAAAGAAAGCGTAGACACAGGAGTAATAGAAACAGATGGTATAATAGTTGTAGAATGATAAGTAACACAAACAATGTGTTGCTAACTTAAAAACTTCTCAAAACCTGTCTAAGGATCAAAGACAGCACTGCTTCACTGTTCTAAAAAGTCTTGAAACTTTTTAAAGCAGTTTCTGCTCATTTATTTTGTATTTCTTGTGATTCCATTGACACATTCATCTTATGTGCACTATTATTCATCATGCTTAACTCATTAATTCTGCCTCTCTTTTTTTCTTCTTTGATTCTTCAAGTGGGAAGAGATCAGCGGTGTTGATGAACATTACACACCCATCAGGACTTACCAGGTGTGCAATGTCATGGATCATAGTCAAAATAATTGGCTGAGGACAAACTGGGTCCCCAGGAACTCAGCTCAGAAGATCTACGTGGAGCTCAAGTTTACTCTCCGGGACTGCAATAGCATTCCATTGGTTTTGGGAACTTGCAAGGAGACTTTCAACCTATACTACATGGAGTCTGATGACGATCATGGGGTCAAATTCCGAGAACATCAGTTTACAAAGATTGACACCATTGCAGCTGATGAAAGTTTCACACAAATGGATCTTGGGGACCGTATTCTTAAACTCAACACCGAGGTTAGAGAAGTAGGTCCTGTCAACAAAAAGGGATTTTATTTGGCTTTTCAAGACGTTGGTGCTTGTGTTGCCTTAGTGTCTGTGAGAGTGTACTTCAAAAAGTGTCCGTTTACAGTGAAGAATCTGGCTATGTTTCCAGACACAGTACCCATGGATTCCCAATCCCTGGTGGAAGTTAGAGGTTCTTGTGTTAACAATTCTAAGGAGGAAGATCCTCCCAGGATGTACTGTAGTACAGAAGGTGAATGGCTTGTACCCATTGGCAAGTGCTCATGCAATGCTGGCTATGAAGAAAGAGGTTTTATGTGCCAAGGTAAGAGTCTTCTCTATTTTCCCTGCAGTGGTATTTCTTACCTGTGAATTTATGGTAGAGTAATTGAAAGAAATGAACCCAACCTGAACTCACTTGGCAGCAAAACATGCCTCAAACTGAACAGTCTATTTATAGACTAAATTTATCCATCCCATTTGATGTGATGATTCATAATTTCATGTAGAAATATTAGCATGTTTGATTATGTGGTGCTGGCCTACACCCCACTGGACGAACTGAAAGAAAAACAGTCTCTGTCTCTTTTATGTAGAGGGAAGAAATATCGTTGGCACTCAGCTAATCTGAGTCTAACAGAATTAGATCCTGCACTGACTACATTTGTGCTCGTCACTCTCATAGCAATAGGTAATTCATTGCTATAAAATATAGTATTTTCTTCAGTGACACCTGTGCTTAAAATACGGGTTTACTTACAAAGCATTAGTGTTTAATAAAAATTATTTTATTTAAAAATCCAGGTTTGGTCCTTCAGTGTTTAATGTATAGAGGAGTAATGTAAAAATTTTTAAATTTTGATTCATGATTTGGCCCTTTTGGCTGCTCAGGAGGATATATATATGTGTATATATATACATATATATATACCACATCTTAGGTGGGAATGCATATTTGATCCTTTATATAGAATCAGAGAACCTGAACTGTGTTATCAAGTTGATTTTTGTTAAAAATCTCTTTGCACTTGAAGTAAAATCAATTAAAAGATAATCTTTTCCATAGAAGATTATATCAGATGATAAGTTCCACTTAATCCCAAAATTTGTTATTTAGCATTAGGCAAGGTTTTGTGTTTAAGGACACAGTGAAATTATTATTAAATTTTTAAATGTATAAATACACAGGAGAACTTAAGTAACTAGTCCTTGAAATCTAGTCTGTGTTAATACCTTTGTTTGCTGTTAAACTCTGTCAAAGAATTGAGTTTGATATTCTACTTGTGGCCATTCAGTAGGACTCAAGTCCATGTGGAAGAAATGAATCTACATTATACATAAATTGACTTTCTAAGAATCTGAACAGAATATAGCATTTTGCTTTTGACTATAGGTAGTTTATAGAATTTCTTTTTAATGACAGCAAATGGTACACTCTAGTCTGATATTTCCCTGTGTTATTTAGATCCTTGACAAGGGCCATCGTGATACTCTTACTAAGTATGGCTTTGAAAATTCTAAAATTGGAACAACATACTAGCTACTATTTGCTTATGTATATTCATGAGTGGAGAGAAGTCTCAATAGCCCTTATATTCTACTTTGAATTATATTTTATCACTATGGTATTGTTTGTGATATATTTGTGTGGTTTATTTTAACTAAAATAATAAAGGCCTAGATCAGGAAGATGAAAAATTGTCCATTCCCTCCAGTTTGGTTTCTACTGATTCAGTCTCTGATGTCCACACCAAGAAAGGAATAGTGTGTCCCTGTCTCAACAATATATATAAATATATGTTGAGCTATCTCATAAAATATTCCATTGAGCAAGAAACCTAATCATCGTTTGGATGTTTGGGTTTTAAATAATTTTATATGATACTTTATATTTCATTCAAAGTTACAAGAAATAGAAAAATAAATATCAGCAAGTAAATAGAATCATAAAAATGTTAATAAAATAAATAAAACATACATATAATTAGCCTATATTACATGCTGTCTTGAGGACAAAATAACTAGTAGAAGAAGTTAAAAAAAGAGTCACATTAAGTTGTGTTCAGAAAGTTCACAATAGATTCATAATTGCTTCTATTTTTAACCTCATTTTAATTTACTGAACCACTTCTTTAAAGTAACTATTATTCTACTCAGTGGTACCCTATGTTAAAATTACTCCTGGAGATAATATTTATGTCAAATTTTTACATCCTTGAGTCTTGCAGTTTATTATATTGAAGGACATCAATAGCACCTCCTTGATATAGTGATGCTATATTATCACAGACTTTTTCAACATTTAAAAATACTGGTTGCAGAATAAGAGATACGTATGCGTAAATAGCATAGAATTTTTTATTCTAAGAAAAAATCTTGAAGATAAACCAATAAAAATAATTATAGTGGAATTAGAGATAGCACATGAAATGGGTTATGGTTAGGACTGACTTTTCAGTGATGTAACTTAAAGGTGCAGCTTGTTCTTATGGTTATATCTTGACATTTGCTGATGTTGCCAGGTGAATTTTGGCTTCCTCTCTTTTTGTAATAAGTAAAGAAAACCTTTGTGTACTCAGATTATTAGACGATGTGACAAGGTATTCTATTTCTTGCTGATTTACATGTAGTACCTAGTCTAAACCAACTTTATTTTAACAAATATTTCTTTTAATAGGTCAGTTTAGTGCATAGTCTACTATGTCTTAAAAATCCAATACTCAACCGATTAATTCTGGCCTGGTATCTGTAATAGAGTAAACCATCATGGCTTGAGGCTTGTAATTTTGCTGTTGTTGTCAGTGGTAGTGATGGTGTTTGTTATGCTTTCCTTTTTTAATTTTAAAAATTTGATTGGTTTTTAATAAGCTTGTGGACTAGTCAGAATAGCTTATGACTCTCACAAGTCATTGTTTTATCAGCAGTACTTCAATTCAGGCACACAAAAGGAATGGTAATACTTAGAAAAGATACAGGTGAAAAAGATAACTAAATAGATTTCCTGTATTTCATGAGTTCATTTTTGTTTTGTTTTGTTTCGTTTTACAAAAGGATGGAACAATACCTTGACATACACATAGAGCCAGATTTTAAACACCTCAGGATAATTTTATAACACAATGATCAGCAACCATAGGCTTACAGTTACCTAAAGCAGAGGAAAACAAGACTCATTCACTTTGTTTCAACAAATATTCAAGGAACATCTACTTCATTCTGAGAAGTCTAGTAAGAATTCAGAGATTTTTAAAAATATTCATTAAGCACTTATTGGATGCCAGACACTGTGCTGATTTGCTAAGTTATGTCTATGATTTATCTCATTTATCCTTCAAAATAACCTATAAGTACATCCTTATTATTATCTCCATTTTTAAAATGAGAAGAAAAGCTTTGATAGGTTAAATATCTTGCCTTAGGTCCCTTAGTGAGTGCTGAAGTTGCAATCTGAAACCAGGCAGTCTGATTCTAAAGGTTGCAGTTGTAACCTCAACCCACACTTCTTCCCTGTGATTCAGTCCAGTGGTGGCAGAGACCAGGAAATCCCACAGGTACAGATTCTACTGGAGTTAGAGTACTGTGTATTGAAGGATGAGTAGAACCATAGAGAATCAGCGCAAAGTTAACCAAGAATCTGTCAATATAAGGTTCATCTGTTTCAGTTTATTTATCACATCTTTCTAGGTTTTTAAGAAAGAAGAATTACTAGCCAAAATGTCATGGGAAAACTAAGCTTAGCCCAGGTGATGTCTAACAAAATTTGGATATGTGGATTGACAAACATCTTAGATATGCCAAAAAGTCTACCAAATTTAATTCAATATCTGTAACCATCTGTAAGTTCTATGTAATAATGTACCAGACACCGGAGAAATATAGATGAATAAGTCAGCGTATCTCCCTTCTAAGAGCTCACAATCTAGTATGAAAGGCAGATAAATAAATGAATAATTTTATTGCAAGACAGACCAATAAATCTTCTACCGGGTTCAAACTGCCTTGGCAAGGTAGGGGAAGGAGAGATTAATTTTGAGTATTTCAAAATTAATAGTGGAAATTGTTTGTTAATAACGAGAAGTCTCTGCATGGGGAGTTTTGGACTCATCACTATTGTGCTTAGCAACTTTGGGGGTAGGGAGAAAGGGCTAACTAGCTTACCCAGTTTATGCATTCCAGAAGGCGCAGTTTATAATTTGTTCATTAAATCATTATCTCAAAAGTCTCATAATGTGTAGAAGTCCCATTAAAGTTTTGCGTTCTGAGCTTGTTCCATAGGGAGGCCTTATAAAGGATCTAAATTTCTTAAATAGGTCATTTTCTGAGTTTAGTAATGAAATATTCTGAATTATTTATTTCACTCTACGTGGATATTTGGGATAAAGTTCAGTGAACTAAATGATGAAAATGAGACAATTTCTGTTTGATAGGAAAAATATATTGTTAAAAATATTCTGTAGTCAAAAAACTCATCCATCAATTTCAGAACTATAAATAAAACCGAAGTTATCTTTATACAGGACCAGAATTTTAACCATGTCATTATACTTCTCTTGTATTTGATGCAAACTTTAACAACAGTCCAGTTTTCCTGAAATGAGAAAAAGTAGTAAAGTTATGCTTTGACCATTTATTCAATTATTAAACATTTATTGAGCCTCTACTATGTGCCAAATTCTGCTGAGCGCACTAGAAAGAGAAAGATGAACATTATCACTGCTAAACTAATTTGGTTTATAATTCAAAAATGTGTGTGTGTGTGTGTGTGTTTGTGTATTTTAAAATGTTTTGGTCTCTGCCTCCAAAGGAGCATATGTTTTTAAGTGAATTATTAAGCAGATCTAAGTCAATAGTTTAAACTTAAAAAGAAGTTACAAGTGTGTTGAGGGAGGAAGTATTTGTATGCGAGGAGATGAATGACGGGAAAATAAAATTTTCTGCAATAAGATGCTTTATGTTGCTGATCTTCTGTTTCTTTACTAGAGAGGATGGGGAAAAGTAAGAGTAGAAGATGATGCATCTCTCTCTTTCAAGGACCGGTTAGAGAGAGGAAATAAGGGAATGGTGAAAGAAATATTAGTAACTAAAGCATCATTTAGGAATTGCATACCAAGTAAACTGGAAATACAGGAAAAAGCACCTACAGGAGGGTAGAGAGTATTTATTATAACGAATTTGGTAAGATAGAAATGCACATAAAAGTAACCACACAAACTTAAACTAAGAGGTAATATAAACATTGGTAAGGAAAGTAAGAAGTCATGCATCAACTTGGTTCTAGCAATTTCTCTAATATATAATTTTAAAATATGGCCTTTCTTTAAATAAGTTATCTCTCATGGCATCTCTTTTAAGTTATTGTGTGTGGCTTAAACCTTATTTGGGCCATGTTCCTGAGATTTGGGCAAACTTGCTGAATGTTGAGAGTATGGTCAAATTACAGGTTGAGCTGTTATTATAGGATGTCAGTAAACCTCTTTTTAACCAGATTGAAAAATTAAAATTATGAGATGTAGTCATTTGCTTTCAGTCATTGACAATCAAGATTTACTTGGTTCATTTCACTTGGGAAATCCTTCTTACATCTCAGCATAACACTTTTCACTTTTTAAGATTGGAGGTGTGGGGAAATTTCACGTTAATACATAGGGAACTTTGTGTTATGTGTGTGTGTATGTGTGTGTGTGTGTGTGTATATATATATATATATATATATATATATATATATATATATATATATATATATATAATCCTAGCTAATGAATTATGTTATCTGTTTTAATTTAGTTTGGAGAGAAGAAATGAGAATGCTAATGGCTTTTTATATAGTCAATTAATTACATTTCAGGCAGATACCAGGCAGTTACTATAAATATTCCTTCCTCCTACAAACTTTGTTTAGCTTAATGTACCAAATACCTTATTAATGTCACTGAAGAATCTGTTGCCCTGTGTTTTATCTGTGTGTGTTCACTGTGGAATGCTAACTTTATTCCTTGTTCTTGTACATTAGCAACTGAGTAGAAAAGTGTGTTTGATGTGACATATGAAGACACCTAGATTTCTTGATCGTTATCTGTAATTATGTTTTTTTCACCTACCAACTCTTACTCTTTACCCATGGCTCTGTCTGTTCAGAAAGTCTCTTAAAGGAGCGGTCAAGGGCCTCCCTGGTGGGGCAGTGATTGAGAGTCCGCCTGCCGATGCAGGGGACACAGGTTCGTGCCCCGGTCTGGGAAGATCCCACATGCCGCGGAGCGGCTGGGCCTGTGAGACATGGCCGCTGAGCCTGCGCGTCCAGAGCCCTGAGCTCCACAACGGGAGAGGCCACAACAGTGAGAGGCCCGTGTACCGCAAAAAAAAAAAAAAAAAAAAAAAAGAAGCAGTCAAGCCTACAATAACAATGATTTAAAGATTCTGCTTGCTCTGACAGAGGAGCTAAAGAAAATTGAAAACCTTAGATGTTTCTTAGCACCTATTTAGTCTTTGTGCATCTTCTAGAAGTACGAGGTGTTCATATGTTTTAATGAATTCAGAAGCATTTCTTTACAGTTGTTTTCAGACTGGAAGTTTCTTGAGGGGAGTAACTACATCATGTCTCTTTAAAGGACATTGTGCCTACAACTTAGCAGAGTATAATTGATGAAGTTTTCAATTTGATACATACTAGATTAATAATTACTGGGAGATTTCTGTGCCAACCATGCATTCTTGGAATGTAAGTTCTGGAGAGAACATACCTCACATTATATATCTTTGAATCCACTAGGTTCTTAAGAATATCTTGCACATAAAGATGTATATCTTATTTTAAATGAATGCATTTGACTATTAGGTCACATACAGTTGCAACACACTAAGACTGGAATCATCTGAACTACCATTATAATAATAAATAGATTATGAAAAGTAATAACAATACTTTATATAGTAGCCAAGAGATTACTTTTGCTCTTTTGTGAATTTATGATGAATATTATTTTTCTGGCTTGCAAAAATCAATTTACACTAGTTTCATACCTATAATAAAGCAAGGATCTAACTACTTATGAAGATGCTAAAATAACTTTATCCCTTAATTTTACACACTTAGTACTTAAAGCATTTATTCATCATGTAATGACTGCACTGAGATTATCAGGCTTCTTACCTTGATCTGTAAAAACATTATTCATGTTCCCTGAATTTAAAATGACAGCACTCCATTCCCACTTTGCCTTTAACTGTTGCATCCCGTGACTTTTCAGACCAAAGAATTTATTTGAATAAAAATTATGTCAGTAAGTAAAAATGTAAATAACTTTAAAACAAAACAGATACGTTCTGACAGCTTTATAATAGCTATAAAACCTTTAATTAATTCAAGTTTTTACATCTTCTCACCAATTTATATAATAACTTGTGGTAGTATTAACATGATTCAGAAAACTTCCTCAATTTTGTCCTCAACCTTCAGTTTGCATCTAATTGTTCATTTAGCCAAAGGTTCTTGTCACTGACAAGTGCTTGGGCTCAAGAGTCCCAGAAATGCTGTGTGGATAAACAATTTGAGCCCCAGTTTCCTTATCCACAAAAGGGGAGCAACAATATCTACCCCTTAGAATTGCCAGCGAATGTATACATAGCGCATTGCAGAGTATCTAGCACTGGGTAATAGTATTTGAACAACATCATTATTGTCATACATTGGTATCATTGGATTGTATAACCTTCCTTGCTCTCTTGTTTAAATCTGTGTTAAAACACTTACATATGACAGACACCAATTCAACAGTCTCTCTTCTAACTTAAACATTAGAACTTAGAGATACCTTGAGGGAGAGCAACTGTCTTTAATGAATTTACGTATATTCATTATTCATTAATTTGTTGTCCACCTTCTTCCAAACAGGAGTTTTCATTTCTGAGGGGACATCATTTTTAGTTCCATTAAACCTCTAGTCTAGTCAATCATAGGTGATATTTCCTCTATTCTTTTTGTTGCTGTTGTTAGCTTTCATTTTCCATCCTTTTTTTTTAACATCTTTATTGGAGTATAATTGCTTTACAATGCTGTGTTAGTTTCTGCTTAATAACAAAGTGAATCAGCTATATGTATACATATATCCCCATATCTCCTCCCTCTTGCATCTCCCTCCCACCCTCCCTATCCCACCCTGCTAGGTGGTGACAAAGCACCGAGCTGACCTCCCTGTGCTATACGGCTGCTTCCCACTAGCTATCGGTTTTACATTTGGTAGTATATATATGTACCTGCCACTCTCTCACTTTCTCGCAGCTTACCCTTCCCCCTCCCCATGCCCTCAAGTCCATTCTCTAGTAGGTCTGCATCTTTACTTTATTCCCATCCTGCTCCTAGGTTCTTCATGACCTTTTTCTTTTTTCTTTCTTTTTTTTTTTTAGATTCCATATATGTGTGTTAGGATACGGTATTTGTTTTTCTCTTTCTGACTTACTTCACTCTGTATGACAGACTCTAGGTCCATCCAACTCACTACAAATAACACAATTTTGTTTATTTTTATGGCTGAGTAATGTTCCATTGTATATATGTGCCACATCTTCCTTATCCATTCTTCTGTCAACGGACACTTAGGTTATTTCCATCTCCTGGCTATTGTCAGTAGAGCTGCAATGAACATTGTGGAACATGTCTCTTTCTGAATTATGGTTTTCTCAGGGTATATGCCCAGTAGTGGGATTGCTGGGTCATATGGTAGTTCTATTTTTAGTTTCTTAAGGAACCTCCATACTGTTCCCCATAGTGGCTGTATCAATTTACATTCCCACCAACAGTGCTAGAGGGTTCCCTTTTCTCCACAGCCTCTCCAGCATTTATTGTTTGTAGATTATTTAATGATGGCCATTCTGACTGGTGTGAGGTGATATCTCATTGTAGTTTTGATTTGCATTTCTCTAATGATTAATAATGTTGAGCATTCTTTCATGTATCTGTTGGTAATCTGTATATCTTCTTTGGAGAAATGTCTATTTAGGTCTTCTGCCCATTTTTGGATTGGGCTGTTTGCTTTTTTGATATTGAGCTGCATGAGCTGCTTGTAAATTTTGGAAATTAATCCTTTGTCAGTTGCTTCATTTGCAAATATTTTCTCCCATTCTGAGGGTTGTCGTTTTGTCTTGTTTATGCTTTCCTTTGCTGTGCAAAAGCTTTTAAGTTTCATTAAGTCCCATTTGTTTATTTTTGTTTTTATTTCCATTTCTCTAGGAGGTGGGTCAAAAAGGATCTTGCTGTGATTTATGTCATAGAGTGTTCTGCCTATCTTTTCCTCTAAGAGTTTGATAGTGTCTGGCCTTCCATTTAGGTCTTTAATCCATTTTGAGTTTATTTTTGAGTATGGTGTTAGGGAGTTTTCTAATGTCATTCTTTTACCTGTAGCTGTCCAATGTTCCCAGCACCACTTACTGAAGAGGCTGTCTTTTCTCCATTGTATATTCTTGCCTCCTTTATCAAAAATAAGGTGACCATATGTGCGTGGGTTTATCTCTGGGGTTTCTATCCTGTTCCATTGATCTACATTTCTGTTTTTGTGCCAGGACCATATTGTCTTGATTACTGTACCTTTGTAGTATAGACTGAAGTCAGGGAGCCTGATTCCTCCAGCTCCATTTTCCTTTCTCAAGAATGCTTTGGCTATCCGGGGTCTTTTGTGTTTCCATACAAATTGTGAAATTTTTTGTTCTACTTCTGTGAAAAGTGCCAGTGGTAGTTTGATAGGGATTGCACTGAATCTGTAGATTGCTTTGGGTAGTAGAGTCATTTTCACAATGTTGATTCTTCCGATCCAAAAACATGGTATATCTCTCCATCTGTTTGTATCATGTTTAATTTCTTTCATCAGTGTCTTACAGTTTTCTGCCTACAGGTCTTTTGTCTCCTTAGGTAGGTTCATTCCTAGGTATTTTATTCTTTTTGTTGCAATGGTAAATGGGAGTGTCTACTTAATTTCACTTTCAGATTTTTCATCATTAGTGTATAGAAATAAAAGAGATTTCTGTGCATTAATTTTGTATTCTGCTACTTTACCAAACTCATTGATTAGCTCTAGTAGTTTCCTGGTAGCATCTTTAGGATTCTCTATGTATAGTATCATGTCATCTGCAAACAGTGACAGCTTTACTTCTTCTTTTCTGATTTGGATTCCTTTTATTTCTTTTTCTTCTCTGATCACTGTGGCTATAACTTCCAAAACAATGTTCAATAATAGCAGTTGAGAGTGGGCAAACTTGTGTTATTCCTGATCTTAGTGGAAATAGTTTCAGTTTTTCACCATTGAGGATGATGTTGGCTGTGGGTTTGTCATATATTGCCTTTATTATGTTAAGTTCCCTCTATGCCTACTTTCTGGAGGGTTTTTATCATAAATGGGTGTTGAATTTTGTCAAAAACTTTTTCTGCATCTATTAAGATGATCGTATGGTTTTTCTCCTTCAATTTGTTAATATGGTGTATCACATTAATTGATTTGTGTATATTGAAGAATCCTTTCATTCCTGGGATAAACCCCACTTGATCACGGTGTATGATCCTTTTACTGTGCTGTTGGATTCTGTTTGCTTTTATTTTGTTGAGGATTTTTGCATCTGTATGCATCAGTGATATTGACCTGTAGCTTTCTTTGTTTGTGACATCTTTGTCTGGTTTTGGTATCAGGCTGATGGTGGCCTTGTAGAATGAGTTTGGGAGTGTTCCTCCCTCTGCTATATTTTGGAAGAGTTTGAGAAGGATAGGCGTTAGCTCTTCTCTAAATGTTTGGTAGAATTTGCCTGTGAAGCCCTCTGGTACCGGGCTTTTGTTTGTTGGAAGAGTTTTAATCACAGTTTTTATTTCAGTGCTTACGATTGGTCCGTTTATATTTTCTGTTTCTTCCTGGTTCAGTCTCAGAAGCTTGTGCTTTTCTAAGAATGTGTCCATTTCTTCCAGGTTGTCCATATTATTGGCAGATAGTTTTTTGTAGTACTCTCTCATGATCCTTTGTATTTCTGCAGTGTCAGTTGTTTCTTCTCCTTTTTCCCTTCTAATTCTATTGATTTGAGTCTTCTCCTTTTTTTCTTAATGAGTCTGACTAATGGTTTATCAATTTTGTTTATCTTCTCAAAGAACCAGCTTTTAGTTTTATTGATCTTTGCTATTGTTTCCTTCATCTATTTTTCATTTATTTCTGATCTGATCTTTATGAGTTCTTTCCTTCTGCTAACTTTGGGGTTTTTTTGTTCTTCTTTCTCTAATTGCTTTAGGTGTAAGCATTTTTCTTCTTCTAAAGATTAGTGACCCCTGATTTTTCCCATCTGGTATTTGACTCAGTCTCTTATTTTCTCTAACACAGGTCTTTTCCACTGATTTTTCAAAGGTGGCCTTGAATTTACACATAGACATTTTTATATTGTATACCCAGAAAGACTTTCAGATTTTAACTGATTTTAAAACATATAATTTAGGAAACAAGCAAACAATGACAATAGTAAAATAAAATTGTTACATTTCCAAAATGTTAAACCTAGAATTTTTGCCTACTGTTTTATGCCCTAACATTTTTTGTATACAAGACTAGATAGTTGATGAGGATATAATAATAAATAATGTTCTTTCCTTGAAGAAATCATGGGAATCAAAAATAAGTAATCAAGTAAGTAAAAATATTTGTCAAACCAATTTACTTGACTCTATATAGAAAAAAAACTATATCTATTTGATTTACTTTAGGTATTTACTATGTTCACTTGAGAATCACCCAAATAGTAAAAAAAAAAAAAAAAAAAAAAAAATAGCAGTGGAGGAAACAGTATAAATTGTATGAAGTAAATGCCAAATGTGCTTACATGAATTGCTATGTGATATTAATGGAAACTTTCAGTCAAATTATGTCAACACGCTATGTAAACAGTAATTAACTAAAAACTTTCAAATATGAGAAAGAGAGGAAAAATAAGGGAGTGTATTTGATTTGTGACTTAAGTATTGTAGTTCATCTTTCGTCTGTATAAAAACAAACAGTATAAATTTAAACTGTGGATTTGCAGGTTTAAGATACTAGAAAGAAATGTGGAATCTTTGTACTGTATATACTACAAATCAGATTATTTTGAGCAGTCACAGACAATTTAATTGCAAACATACTTTGGAAAGATATAACTGTTGTTAAATTTACAGAGTAGAACAGAATGATATCTAACTATTTAAATAACTCATAATGAATAAGAACAAGTTAAATAATCAACAATGAACCAACATAAAAGACCTTAAAAATCACAGGCAGTTTTATAGATGTTAACATTCTCACACAAGATTATAACTAAATAAGAATTACAGTGTTTTAGTAAAATATCTTTTATTTTACCTTATATGGATTATCTTTAGTTATATAATATCAATTACATTGTTCAAAGAGGAATAAATAGTAAGATATTTCTTCTTTCATTAAGTGTTTTACTACTCTTTATCCTAACCTGGATATATCAGTATTAAGGTATTTTCCTGAGGTTCTAACCAATCATCCCTTATCAAATAGCTATAGGGTATTTGCTTTTAGGATATAAAATTCTGTTCTTTTTTTTTTTTATTTTTATCTATGATAAGGTCTGTGAACTTTCATATACTTCGTCTGGTCCTGTGTTTCAAAGCTGCACATAATAATTTAGGTAACACTGATATGCCAAATGTATAGTCTTTGGGGAACACAAATAATTTGCTCATTGTGCAGTTTGTTTGAGAGTCTGTCTGTGACAAGTATGGATTAAGGTTCCCAGGAGCGTGTTCACTATGAGAGTCTAAGACATGGAAAAAGTAATGTCAGTTGCAGAAAGTAAAATAGCTCTGATTTTCCTTGAAATATGTTGTTTCTGTCACTGCATTTTCAGTCTCATTTTCAAAGGAGGATCAGAATATTGCTCTGATACCACTTACAAAATATCTATTAAATGTAGACTCATATGAAAAGTGATGAGAATTTTCTAAGAAAAAGCCATACCTGTGAAAGGTGGAATATTGGTTGTTTTGGATATATAAAATTTATATTTACTTTGGCATCTTAATGAATATCACCTTGTCAAATAACTCGTGGATCTGCCATAGTAATTTAGCATTAAACCTAGTTGGACCTTGCAGGAAGTGTTAAAATTTCATTTCTTTAACTTAGTTTACTTTGGGGTTTATATAGAAAGCCTTCCTTGGTTCTGATTTGCTGTATGCCATTATGTAAAAAAAATTTTAAAGCTAAGATATTACATAATCTATGACTTTTGTAAAGAATATTCATCTTCAGTTTTTCAAACTTATGCTTTTTCTTTCTAGATGTTCAGATATTATCAAAACATATATTTAAAAATTTGAGGAATGCATTGTAATTTTTTTTAAGAATACATGGAGCGATTCTAAAAAGATTATTGATATTTCATTAACTTTTCCAATTTGTTTTATTGTTTTTAGTCAACCCCTCCTAGAAGAAAGAGAATCAAACCCTATGCAAAATAAACTGAGAACTAGATATTTTTCTCCCTCTTGAGATACACAGATTTTGTGAAATTCATTGGTAATAGTTTCACAAAGATTGTTTTGCTAATACAGATTCATTGAACACTTTCCATCTTCTTTTCTGTGATTTATCCCCCCATTTCTGTCTGTGTTTGGGTAGTTTTGACAATCCCTTATTAGTTCCAGAGTAGAACTTACAAGAGCTAATAAGGGTTTACATTACAGCTCTGACAGCTGGCACTAAACTTTAATAGAGAGCAATTGTAGAGAGAAGTATGAGTTCTGATAATATTTGATGAAAATCTCCCCAATCAGAGCCGTTTGGAAAGAATCATATGACTAGAAAGACTGCATGTATACTCTGCTATTGTAGCTTCTCATCTTCCAGGATGCGGGAAAACAATCCTATTGGCAGATAACTCTAAAATCACTTACGGACACCTTTTGTAGAGAACAGAATCTGTGATAATAATAGAACTATACTAGAATAAAACTTTGGTCATGTTTTCATCTACCGCTGTTCCTGTAGTCCTCTAAGATGCATAACTGTTGATAGTCTTTTAGAAACACAATCACGATGTGGACATCTAATCACATATTTGCTCTCTGAGAGGAGACCAGGAATCCCAAGGGAGAGTCAAGATCATGAAACTCATAATCATCATATGATCAGTTACAGATTTTTTGTATTATTTTTTAAAAAATAAGAAGTAAGAATGGCTTCTAATAGCAAAGGACCCTGAATGTAAAATTTTCCTGAACTCTCTGTTCAGTGGTCAGTTACAAAGCCACAAAAGGTTAAAAGCGGATGCTCTAATTGAGAACAGCTGCTACTTTTTGACATGAAGACTCACTTTCAACAAGAAAAGAGAAAGCATATGCTATGGAATGGGAGAATACCATTCCTGAATGAATGCATAAAGAACACATAAAGGTTTGTGAAACTCAGAAACAAACCTGTGTATGTAAATGGTTGGAAAGAAATAGTTTTGTTTCTCTGGTAGTTATTAGGGAAGAAAATCTATATTTCAGAAATTTGGGTCCATTTACTGTCTGTGTCATGCTTCTGTATTGAAAATATATGAAATATTTCAATCTAATTTAGCACATATAAAGGTTCTCTGACATACAGAATTTATTAATGTGATGAATTGGGAAGAAAGAGAATACAGTTCTTGCTCCCAAGTATCTTGGATTCTAAAGGATATATGAACTGAATTTATGTTAAAAGGAAGCAAGGCAATATTTATAAGGAAATAAAAGTGGAATAAGCATGAAAGACGAATATCATTTAAGGACCCATCGAAATGTGTTACAAAGATGTAATAAATGGAGAGATTTCAATCTTTATGGAGTTAGATATTCCATCATTTATTCATTTTTGTCAACAAAAATTTAACGAGTGCCTACTATACCAAGTATTCACTCTAAGTGTGGCACTGAACCAAACATAAAAACGTCCCTGCCCTCAAGGAATTTAGATTTTATTGGAAATATAAAGAAATCAAATGCTAATACAGATTCTTTCAGTGTACCACTCATAGAATTTTAAAGCCTAGACTAATATTCTCAACCCAGGCAATTTTGCCTCCAAGGGACATTTGTCAATGTCTGAAGACATTTTTGGTTGTCACAGCTGGGGGAGTAGATTGCTATTGGCATCCAGTGCTTAGAGGCCATAGATATTGCTAAATATCCTATAATGCACAGGACAGCCTCTACAACAAAGAATTATCGAGGCAAATCATGTTAAGTTTGAGAAAACCTGGTCTAGAATAAACCCTCCTTTTACAGAGCTATAAATTAAGGCTAAAAGGTCAAATTATACACTAGCAGATCCTAAATTGGAACCCAAGCTGAAGCATCTCACTCACGATTTTACCTCAGGACTCATCCTTTCTGGGATTTATTTAGAAATTTATATAACTTTTGGAGGCATGTGAAGTCCTACTAACCACTTAGCTAATTGGAAAGTGACACTTATGCAAAGAAAAACAAAATGTAGATTCTTTATCTGGGAGAAAGAATAAAGATTTCAGGAATATTCACATGAAGGTGGATATTTAAAAACAGGAAATGAATGTTACTTGCACAGAGCTGGAAAAAGTGACTGACAGTCAGTGGCTAAGATTTGGTAGTACAAGAACTGAGAATGTGAACAGAGTAATGAAAGAAATACCAAGGAGAAAACCTTTGGAGACCGAGTGAATTTTCTCATGCAAAGGGTTCAGACAGCTGCTACAAAGTTAGTTCCCTTTTAGGATACTCTGACATGCTGACATGAAATCAAATCTGACATTTGACTCCCTTTAGTCTGCAATGTGATACTAATGCAAAGTTGACAGGTAAATGTGGTTATGTTACAGGACGTATTGTATTAATAGCCTTTGTATGAAAAGTTCCTATGGTTCTACTTCTATGACTGTCCCTTCTTTGAAAATTAGAGGAGCACCTCCACATCAGCTGTTTCTTTTAAAAACAGCCATTTCTGTCCTCTGACATGTAACTGAGGCTGGCACTTCCTTTAATTCTCCCAACGGCCCATGAAGAAGCCACTATCATGTACCCATTTCCCATGAGAGGAAACTAGAGGCTTAGAGAAATTGCACAATTGTCCAAGGTCACACCCAGTTAGTAAGTGTGGAACTGGACCTTGAGTGCAGAGCACTTGTATGTGACTAGCGTTCCCTCTGCCTCCCTAGTATAGAGAACCTGGGGAACTGAGGAATCTGAAGCCCACCAGCCTGTGTTTTCAGAAATAGCCTGTGCGGCTCAGGCCGTAGTTACTGCAAGAATGCTTTTGAGGATGTTATTCAATACCTTTCATTATGTCCTCTCTCTGAGACCCCCTCACATTTACTTCTGGCTCCAGTGCCAGAAGTGCTTGTGTTCCTTGGGCTACTGGCTTGTTTTCACTTTTGGAAATTGATTCATGTCACGGTCATGGCATCTTGTTTGCATTCCCTATAAAAGAACACAGAATTATGTTTCTTCCTACATCCAGCAAACAGCTCCACCCTCTCAACATGTCTTTTTGATTCTAAACTCACAATTTTATTTTTTCCCTTTATATTCCCTTTGTGCGCTATTATTCACCTTTTAAAAAGTATTTTATAGTAATCGATTCCATCTTGAATTGTGGGTATCCTGTCTCAAGTATAAGTCATAAATACATTTGAATTGCCATTTATTGATTGCCTAGTGTGTACCCAGTGATTAACATACCATTTAATCTTCAACTTAAGCCTTACAAGGTAAATATTATTAGCCACATTTTACCAGGGAAGGGCTAAGAGAATTTACTAATTTGCCCTGTGTCACAATGCCATGATGTAAATTTAGGTCTGTCTAATTCTGAAACCCAATCCTTTTTCTAATATAGTAAGCTAATATCTTTCTTTTGAAGATATTTTGCACGGCTTCATAATGTGAAAATTTGCAAGTTCTCGCTGCTAAAGGAGTGGCCGGAGAACTTAGTTATTGGAATTAAGAAAAAAAGATTGACAATAGTTATTTAAAGAGGAAAGAACTTCATATTCATTAACATAATACTTTCCTCTCTTTTCAGTATAGACCTGGGTAAGATTATAACACAAAAATGTTTTAACAGGGTATTTGTGGCCTTTATTTTCCAGGCATGTGGAACTGAGTCAAGCCTCTAATTACCTCTGCTTCTAGTTCCATTGCCCCTGCTGTTGCTGAGGACATGATTGATGGGAGATGATGGCTAGTGTGGAACCAGGGCTCACAAAACACCCGCTATGTGCCCAATGTGTAGGCTTGCACAATATGCTTCATTATTAGCTTGACAGATCTCCAAGTGGCAGATTGGGGATGAATTTTGGAGATGGCTGACATATATGCTACACATACTGGGTTTTTTTCAAAGCTCATAAACACTGATATATTAAAAAATATACACATATATGTAAACATATATGCATGTGTACACATAAGTATGTATGTATATAGACATATAACATGTATATGTATATTCATATGTATGCATGTGTAGATGCACACATATATGCAGATTGTATGTTTACATACATATATACGTTAGCATTATATACTTAGCTTATATAATTATTATAATATGTGTACTTATAAATGTACTTAAACATTTATTTCTAAAATAATGAAGATGAGTGAAGTATAAAATGTCAAAATGAACTTCAGCTGGTGTTGGGCTGCTGCTTATATTCTTATGTTTCTTTACATTGCTTTTAGAATGAGACAGTATACAAAATAAGTTAATAAATATGTGAATAATTTCCAAAATTTGGAGAGATAGCACATAGTCATAAATCTTTACACGTTTTTAGGTAAATAAATGTAGTTTAGAATGCACACACTTCCTGAATTACTAATCAGGTTGTTTTACATGAGGATCATGTATAAAACTAATTTTTCTTTGAAAAGATTATTGGTGTTATACATTATAAATTTTGTGTTGCTATTAGAAATTTCTTAAACTTTTAAGCTTTCCAGAACATGAAGGCTTACATAAAGCAACTATTTTATTCATATAAAGAAACGCTTTTAAATGTTGATGTTCAAGAAAAGAAGTAATTCCCTAGGGGTTTTACTGTTTATAGTTGTTATATTTTAGTGACAAGATATACACTGCTTTATATCCAAATCTGTGTAATGATGATGGGTGAGATAATGGTGTTCTATTAGTGCTTCAGTGCAGAGCTACTGGGAAAAAGAAAGCTGAAAGTAAAAGCAGACAATATCCTTCATAAGGTTGATGGTTGCTCTTATTAGTGATGAAAAGGAAATGAGAAATGTGTTGGCTTGCTTTTTAGTAAGCACAGTAGGTAAAGCAGATGAACGTTTGAAAGCTCATTGAGCTGCCATAAAGAAATTTAAACATTGTTCATTTTGGCCAGTAGCCAAGCTCATGCTGTAAACTCCAGACAAGGGCCAGCATTGCAGAGGAATTGTCAGCTCGATTTGTAGATGGTTTCTGTACATTCTTAGTCCAGTAATAAACCTGAGGTTTACCCAGCAGGCTTGGTAGAATTGCATTTGTTTTACATGACTTGATATACATCTAGATTTACCACAAGAGATCCAATATGATTCCTTAGCTACGATAACGTCACTCGATTTTATTTATTTAGACCTGTTTTTAATCACTTTATTATAATATCTAATATCTACAAATAAGTTTGGTTTCTGCATGTCTTGACCTAGAATATTTTTTAAGAGTCAGAGTTAGAAGAGAACTGTAAAATATAGCACTAAAATATTGATAGTAAATAAGGTACTAAAATATGGTAGTAAATTTTTTAAGTGAATAAAAAGCAAACTTTGTTATTGCTATAGATTGTAATCTTTCTAAGATTACAAGAAAGCTGTGCTTTCTTACTCCTTCACAAATCATTTTAGAGCTTAGTTAAAAAATCTGTATCAATAGGTGCATCTCAAAAAAAAAATAGGTGCATCTTTAGTGTGAAAATTATGGCTTTTTTACTTAAAAGAATTTTGCTTGTTTATTAACATATGCACTATATCAATATATAACAGAAAAAATAAAGCAATAGGAGAATGTGGGGAACTTCCCTGAATGGAGGCACATAGGGTGGACACAGGAGCACATACACCTAGACGTTTCTTATACCCTTATTTTTTGTTATTTTAGAGACAGCATCTCTCCTTTCTACACAAATCATTTTCCATAAAAACTATTCAAAATTAAACTTCATAAAATAGAGACATAATCTAAATATTTGACTGATCAACTGTACTGGTTGACTAGAAAATTAAAATATTAAGAACTTCAGGGGCTTCCCTGGTGGCGCAGTGGTTGAGAATCCGCCTGCCGATGCAGGGGACACGGGTCCGTGCCCCGGTCCTGGAAGATCCCACATGCCACGGAGTGGCTGGGCCCGTGAGCCATGGACGCTGAGCCTGCGTGTCCGGAGCCTGTGCTCCGCAACGGGAGAGGCCACAGTAGTGAGAGGCCCGCGTACCGCAAAAAAAAAAAAAAAAAAGAACTTCAGGACAGATGAATAGGAATAATCAACAATAAAATGATAAACAAATTCTATGTACTAGTAAACACATAGTTTGCCTCACATCAGTTCCCCTTTAAATATTGTTTAACCTCCTTTAAAAAGAAAAAAAAAGAATGGCTGCAAAGAGGAAATAACAGGAACGTAATTGCCTTAATTTCTA
Organism: Phocoena phocoena; assembly: GCF_963924675.1. Lineage (NCBI taxonomy): Eukaryota > Metazoa > Chordata > Mammalia > Artiodactyla > Phocoenidae > Phocoena > Phocoena phocoena. The sequence goes on along the minus strand of NC_089222.1, from coordinate 104,684,477 downwards.
AAGAGGAAGACGAGAAATAGCCCTTAGTTTATATTAAAGATACAGACACCTTTATAAAGCCCATACATTCTAAATACTCTTTTAAATGTTGAAAAAAATGTAACTGAAAATAGTTGCTTAATTTCTCATACATTATAAAAAGGCTTCTATGATTTGTGAAATTACTTTCCCAATTCAAAGCAAAACACAAAATTAAATTTAAAAAAGCAATGGATTCCCTTTAAAACATACAAATAGAGGGCTTCCCTGGTGGCGCAGTGGTTGAGAGTCCACCTGCCGATGCAGGGGACACGGGTTCGTGCCCCGGTCCGGGAAGATTCCACATGGCGTGGAGCGGCTGGGCCCGTGAGCCACGGCCGCTGAGCCTGCGCGTCCGGAGCCTGTGCTCCGCAATGGGAGAGGCCACAACAGTGAGAGGCCCGCGTACTGCAAAAAAAAAAAAAAAAAGAGGGTGAAAAGACATTTGGAAATTATCAAGTTATCTATACCTGAAATTATCCGTCCTGGAATATCTATCTTAAGATGTAAAGATTTGAAGGGTCGTAACTCAGTAATTACATTTTATTTGCTACTATCATTTGTTGGTCAGTTAAGGGGCATGATTATGTGCTGCTGCTTAGATGATTGTCATGATAGGAAAAAATGAATTTATAATCTAGTAGACTCTATGTCTGAGAAAGTCAGTGATGATATTCTATGAATCCCCTGAGGACACTCTATACTTCCCCAGAAAGCTTTTGGTATGTTCAAAACATTTTTCTAAAACTACACTGGGTTTGAAAGTAGACTGGAAGGAACCTTTACATTTTCTACAAGATTTTATATATCTCAATCACTCACATATTTCTGTATTTCTTGTAGCTTAATAGTTATCATGTTTATAACATTATGACATAAAAGCCTAATATATTCTCTAAGAAAAATACAGTTTTTTTCCAAATAATTTTACAAGAAACACCTTTTCTAATTGTTTAGCTTGGAATGCAGGGTGGCACACGTCTCTTCTAGGTGTGCCATGAGTTCCTATAGTGAAGTTCTTTATTCTTACAGCAATACTGAGACTCCAGTCAGAGCCTACCTTATTTTACAGACATATTTACAACATGCTGATTAATTTGGTTTCAAAACTGCTAGGGGACGAAAGTCTAAAAGTTAAAAAAAAACGGGAAAGGATTTATATAGAATGAGTATATTGACAGCAAGGAAACAGGACAAAAGCCAGAAAGGATATGATAATATGTACTCGAGTTCCATTGGTGCTGGGGCCTCTGTGGGACCACTGCCTTCTGTGTCTGAGTAAATTCTGAGTGCATCCCAGCACTTCATATGCAAAGTGCATAAAGCAAGTAGATACGTTCAGAGTTGTGGCCTTGAGGTATCAATAAATGTTTAAATTATATTATCTCCACTCTGGTAAAGAATTAACTAGTTACATACTTCATAAAGTTTCCTTTGCAGAAAACAATGATTGGGAACATCATTGCTTTAATCAGTATAAATGGCATAAATCAGAGGATCTGGATTTCATCTTTGTTCTACATCTTATTCACTGTGTGACTGTGGGCAGAGTACTGAACCACTCTGGGTACTCATGTATAAATTGGAGATGGCTAGAAATAACAATAGTATCTCCTTTGTGGTGGTGTTGGGAGGAAAAAGTAAGAAAACAAAACAGCTCCTGGCATATAATATGTACTTATTAAGTATTAGCTTTTATCATAACCAGAATAAAGTCTTAGGAGGAAAAGTCAGCTATCTAGAAAGGTATTTTTTTTCCTTGGAGGTTCCAGATTCCAGAGAATCAAAGTTTTGAAATACATCAAAAAAAAAATTGCCAAAGCAAACAAAATAAATTCTAACTAAAGAGTACACAATTTGTCTTATAACATACAATGTTTCTGTTCTCTACATTGAGAAGTCTTCAAGTTCTTATTTATTTAGAACTTAGACTAATCCGTGATTGGATAGTGTTTCAGAATCAAACAACTTTACTTGGTTCAATAATTGGTTTTGATGGTCTGTCTAACATGGTTCAGGATTGTTTCTTTTAAAAGAAGGCACGTCATACCATTCTGACTTCTTTATAAATTCTGAATGACTTTGCTGTGACAGTACTTTTTCTTTATCATGTTGAAAATCAGTTCTTATTCAAGGCCAAATAATTATCTACTTTGCAGATGTCATAAAGTTTGAAGCTCAAGCATGAGTATTGAGACTTAATCACACTTAAATCCTGCAGATGCAATCCGCTCTATAAGATGGTGAGTATAAGAGGGAGATGCAGTAATAAGCATGACAATGTGTATATGTATAGGCAGGAAAGCAGAGGACAGATTATAAGGCAGAGAGAGAGTTAGAGACAGTACATATGTATTACAAATACCCTTGGTTAAAAATGGTCAAAAGACAGAAATCAGTGAAAACCTGATACTCAGGAGTCCTTCAATTTTATATGTAAATATTCAGTCAAAAATGTAATTGGTACCTATTATGAAAAGTACATGCTTTTTTTTAATGTAGTGCTTTAAAAATATTATTTTAAGTATTTTCATTTCTGGCATTTTTTTTCAAATAAAGAGACAGAAATTCTCACATTGGGATTCTAATTGTAGCTACTTAATCATTTTTAATTGAATTGTTTCAAATTGCCTTTGAGAATAGGTAATAGCTTCTCTCTTGGATATTCTGGAAACTGACCTCAGACTTTGGAGGGAGTCTTATTTAGATATTGAGGAGATAAGCTTAAGGGATCCCTTCCAGGTCTCTGATTCCTCATTTATCAATCATAATTTATTTCCTGTGTGTTTCCTGAGTAAATATTAAATTGAGGTAAGGAACTTACACATCACTAAAGATCAAATATTTGTCAGCAATCAGTATATTAAGGAAAAATCTCATAAATCATGGCATAAATTTAAACCCTGAATCTTGGAGCAAAATTCCTCAAGTGCCCTGTACCCTTTCAGGAACAACTTGTGAGTCTTGTTTGTGTATATAGATACTAGAGGGGTGACTGATTCTTAGCTTTACCTGTGATTTCAGAAGGCTGCATATTATTATTTTATTTATTGAAACACTTAAGAGAAATTTACTATAATAATTCAGAGTACAAATATCCCAGAACATGATGACTATTATTTTGGGCAGTTTATTTGTAATGTCTCATGTCCAAGAATGACTAACTCTTATATTAGGTTGTTTAAACTGGAAAGGTTAAATGACTTAAGCTTCCAAAATTTCATTTAGCAAATTTCACATTTGCTTTCAGCACTGTGGTTCTTGTCACCAAAGTACATACATGTTGGGGCTACAAGTACAGTGAATTTATAAGGTTAATTATAGTGTATTGTGCATAACACAGTCATTTTGTTGGTAGTTCAATATTATGTTTGGCATGTGTGATAACATTGCAAAGTAGATTTGCTGTAACTTTGACTTCATATCCTTACTTGGAAATAACTGCTCTGTTAGACACATGGTCCCCAGATAAAATGCCTACTTCGATTCACTTTTAAATTAAAAAAAAAAAAAAAGTTTCTGCTGAAAAAATTTCACCTATTGGCTAATATTCATGGACAGGGTACGTGTAATTGGCAATGTGTAGTTAGGTGTTGCACCAGAGTCTGGAAATGAAAAGAGAATATTGAAGATGAAAACTTGACTGGGAGGTAGTATTACTTGGAAAAAAATTGTAGAAAATGCAAATGGGAGAAACTGCGAATACAGTTATAGTGGGTTAATTTCCTGGTGTTCCCATACAGGCCTAATAAATACAATATATTCACAAGCTCCTTACACTATATTTAGTGCCCTTGTCATTCAACATATTTGGGAATGAATATTGAAAACCATAATGACAATGTCATATTCATTTACATAAAAAATGTTGTATATAGTTCAATTAGATATATTATCATATGGCATAAATTTGGCTTTAGAAATTATGAATTTTATGTGTACATAGTGTTAAATTCAAGGCTTTATGCAAAGCACTGTGTAGGATGCAATACCTGAGTAACCCATAAACATACACAAAGTAGTATGAGGTACCTCCAGCTGAGGTACATGTAAACTGGAGAATCAAAGAACATGTCCAAGATTGAGAATTACATTGTGTTTAAGCTCAAACTGTCAAGCTAATTCTCTATACCAATTCCCTTTTCACAATTGCTTTTTTTTTCTTTTTCTTGTAAAAAGAAAAGCATTCCTTTCATTCTTCTGAAATCTTATTAAGGTACATTGTTCCTTGGATATGTATTAAACAAAAGAGAATTAAAAACTTGGTATTGAGAATGTGAAAGGCTGTGTATCAAATTCTATTTCAAGTCAAGTGGTTTTAGTTCTTTATTTTCATTCAAATTGAAGAAAGACCTAATAAATTGTCAGCTGATAAAGTTATCATTTTAATGGTAAATTACTCTGGTATTTAACATATAACTCAAGTTCAAAGAATTAAGTCATGATGCTGTAAAAGACTATTTCCATTTCTATTTATTTATGTAAGCAAGATTTCCAAATGCTTACATCTAAAACAATAAAAAAACAGAAATGAATTGATTGTGAGTGCATAGCAATAAGTACTATCTATCCTAATTGGAAAAAAAAAAGTCTAGTTCATTGCTATAAAACATGAATTTCTAACAAATTTTATTTTTAATTAAAGTTGTTTTTAAATTTATATATCTGTGTAGTTTTGATTAGTTCTTTGCTTATAACTGTAATAAGAAAATTCAGAAAAACAAATTGCAGCCTTAGAACATTATAATTAAAAGAAATAATAATAAATTGTTAATTTCAATATTTTATTGCAACAATATATGATAGATTGGTCAGTATAAGATTTTCAAGCAAAAACCATATGAGCTTACCATAACGTTTTATGGGGGGAGTTGATTGAAAACACGAACTTAAGAAGAAAAGGAAATAACAAAAATTTTGACTATTAGAGAAGACATGTTCATTTATTTTTACATGATAGTGGGTATTAAATCACTATGATATTTAAATCCCATTGGGTGTATTTAAAAGAGTGGTGTGACAGCTTTACGTTAAAATGTCAATATTTACATTATGCTGGAAGTTACATCATTTTCAGTTATTTACGCTCATGAGGAAACATTTTAAATGTCAACTTAAAATATGTGAGTCAGTATATAGATTTTAAAAGATTATTTTAGGATGCATGTGAGTAATAAAAGTTAGAAATTCATAGATCTAGGCCAACCACTTTTACTACCAATGAAGAGATGAAGATCCAAAGCAATTAACTATATTACCAAGGTTAGCCTATCTAGTTAGTAGCAGTAGCCAAATAGAAGGATCTATGGAGAAAAGAAAGGTTTCATGAAGGGTGTAACATTGAAGCTAAAATTTTACTGAATGAAAATGACCTCTCAAGGCAGTGGAGAGTTTTAAAGATAGGAAAAGTTTTCACCTGTAATTAGCACTTTCATCCCTGAACCATAGAATATTTTAGTCTGCCTGAATTGCAGTTTTGTTGGAAAGTATTTGTGTTATAAAGGTTCGAAGTTATGTTGGGCCCAGATGACGTAGGTCAAAATTTTAAATTTTCTTCAAATATCATGTGAGGAGTTATCTGTTGAAGTTTTTTTTTTTGTTTTTTTGTAGAATAAAGGAGAAAAGTAGTATGACTCTAACATGGAATTTATAAGTAAACACTGCCTTAGAAGATTTTGATCATCTCAGGGGAGGTTATTTGATGAAAACACCATTTTAAAGAAATTAATAAAATGTCATTTTACTTGGTTTTACCTACCTTTAGGTGTTACAGTATGACTAGATCCCACTGGTATAGTTCAACTTTCCCAGCACAGACACACCACATACACACCACACACACACACACACACACACACACACACACATACAACTGCATCTCTAAATCTGCTCCCACAAAGGCCCAAGCATGATGGCCCTTGTCACTGGCTTTCTCCATGGCTAAATATCTATGATTCTGTAATATTCTTTCTACCATATTATGTTTATTCTAAATAAAAATGATTTATTAAATGCAAAAAAATCTTATTTGTTACACATTTCCCCCCATATTTCTAATAATTGAATTTACCTAAGAGGAGGAACATATAATTTCCTCCTTTTATTAATAATTTGCACTAGGATGAATAGGATAAGTTTATTGACACAATTTTTTCCTAAAGAGTAACTATTTTGGTGCCATTTTATTGGGCACAAAAATTTCTTTCAATATGTGACATTAGTAAATTATTTATTATTCAAAATACTAACAACCTCTATCAGACCAAACTATTCACACTTGGAGCATATATTATATATTTAAATACTTCCTATATTGTGTGAATACCTAGCTAAGTATATATGTACCTAAGTGAACACAATCTAGATTTTATATTTTCTATTAAACACATAACTCAGAATGAATGCAGTTTGTTTGACATTCACTTTTTCCCTTCCTCTCCTTTCCTCCCTCATTTCTAGCTACTAGTTGTGATATTGTTCCTGTTGTCATTTGTTTGTGTTTTTGGAAATATTGAAAGTGCATATGTGCATATGGATCACCTGGAGATCTTGTTAAAAATGCAGATTCTGAGTCTGTAGTCTTGGGTGGGGCCTGAGATTCGTCATTGCTAATAAGCATTAGATTATATGAATGATGCTGGTCTATGGACCATAGTATTGTAAGACTTTAGAGACTAAAATGACACATGTCTACTTTTACTTATAAAACAATTTTCTTAAAGAAGTTTAACTCAAATATACATATAAAAAATGCAAAGCCAAAATCTGGTGGTTGGGCAAGGAATAACCATTTCTGACCAGGTTGATAGATCTGAGAAAGCTTTGCTACTGGGAGAATCAGGAGGTCATATGTGGAAACAGCAGGTAGTGTGACAGATGTGTCTGATCAGATGGGACAGATTGGGTGGGGCAGGCTAGATTAGTGAAAAGCTTGAAATACAAATTTATGTTGGAAAGGGAAAGGGGTCGTTTGAGGCTTCAACTAATTTTGAGGGGAAGAATGGCATGCATGATATGGTTAGGTTTAACGTAAAGTACAAATGTACCCTCTTCTGGAGGTATGTTTAAATTTTAGTTTAATGGGAAATTTCAAGGACTAGTGAGAAAAGATAACATTTTAAATAATGTAATACGGGCACAGAAGCCATTTCCCAATTTTATGCCAGATAATAATGGAAGACAATTAATATTACTCTGTGTTACACAAAATGGTCTCTTAAAACTTGAAAAGATTCAAGTAGCCAAGAGGAAATTGAAGTGCTCTATAATTAATTTTAAACACAGACTCAAAATGAATGTGACTTTTTTTTAATCCTATACTCCAGGATATATAACTATTTGCCTATCTTTCATTCAGGTCACTTTTTATATCAAATGTAGACAAATAGTAGACAGAATGAACTTTCAATTTTACTGGCTCATAGCTGTCAGTTTTTTTTTATCTCTGTACCTGAATTCAATATATATGAGGAAAGTTGCCTTTTCAGGGTGTGAGAAAATGAACCCTATTTTATATCCAAGGATGGTCAAGTTTAGATTTTCATAAAATAGAGATATGAAAGATTGCAGATATTCCATGTCTACATATTTACCTTACATAAATACAGTGACACCTTAGTTAACAAAATGATTAAGATTTAAGAGCAGAATAACTTTTTGTCCTGGATATTTGTCAAGTCGTTGTTGATTTGAAAAATGAAGTGCACTATGTGAGAGCTGTGAGTTTCAGTTTTATTTGGGGACTTACTGAAGACTATAGCCTGGGAGACAGGCTCTCAGATAGCTCTGAGGAGCTGCTCTGAAGAGGTAGGGGGAGAAGCCAGTGATTTTCGTGAAGGGCTAGTTCAATCAAGCGTACATATCATCTCAGTAGACAGTTACTGCTAGTCACAAGGAACAGATATCTTAATTAATGATTTTACTGCTTTTCTAAGTATGGGAATATGCAAGAATCCAGGTTCATAAAAAATTTCTCCTGAAATATTTCTAAGTCAGAGAGAGAAAGACAAATATCATATGATATCGCTTATATGTGGAATCTAAAAAAATGGTCCAAATGAACTTATTTACAAAACAGAAATACAGTCACAGATGTAGAAGACAAACTTATGGTTACCAAGGGGGGAGAGGTGGGAGTGATAAATTGGGAGATTGAGAGTGACATATACACGTTACTATATTTAAATAGATAACTAATAAGGACCTACTGTATAGCACAGGGAACTCTACTCAATACTCTGTAATGACCTATATGGGAAAAGAACCTGAAGAAATGTGGATATATGTATATGTATAACTGATTCACTTGGCTGTACAGCAGAAACTAACACAATATTGTAAATCAACTACCTTCCAATAAAAATTAATTTTTAAAAAAGGAAACAAAAAAAGAACCTATTTGTCCTGTTTTCTCAGAGTACAGAGTGCCTTATTTCTGATCTTCTCCCTGAATTCCTTTCAGGGTATACTGTGTCTTAGGAACTGCGGTAGCTAATGACTCAGTCCTTGTAGAACCTGGTGGTGGGCAACACTCTTTTTCTTACACACTGTTCACTTACTCTATTATAGCTGAAGATGAACACTTTAGAGAACAGAAAATATTAAAATGAGAAAATGGATGTTCTCATTTATTGGTAGCATTTATTTTAGTGTAATAGGTGCGGTAACAATGCTATCAACCTAACTGCAATGCTTCCCCTAAGACCTACATTGTCTTCCCTACTTTTGTGTCTTTGGAATTGAACTAGCATGTGTAAATGAGGATGTCTGCTCTTTTTGCTCTGTTGTTAAGGCATGAACAGCAGGCCTTGCCTTTGGTACTGAGGCTATTCATAATATCAGAGCTTTTAAAAATGTTTTCATTGTTATTGTTGTTGACATGACTTTTTGCTTCTACTTCCCCTGCTGGGCCAGACCCTAAGAACTTTGCACCGGCTGTTATTTTTTCTCATGTGCTGAATTGCAGTTGGCTTGAAGACTGAAAGTGGAGAGTTGGCTATAGGTCTTGTGCTAACTGGAGACTAGAGTGTCATGCTACCTCTCTGAGGGAAACAGTGGAAGGCATAACTAAGATAAATGACGGCACTTTGGAGTTTATCAGCTAGAAAAGGAAAAAAGTTAACTAAAGGGAATTTTTCTCTCATAGACTTTCAATTACATTTTCCATTGTGCAAAGATGTTAAGATTGCTTGAGGCTGCTTAGGTTGGGAATAATGAGAATAATTCATTTATTTTTAGATCCTTCAGTTCATTTTGTCACTAATATTTAAAGGAATTGCATGTGTCTTTGAAGCAATGTATCGGATGTCTTTTCAATCTGGAGTCAAATGTAATCACATAGATATTCCCTAAAGCAGAAAAATAAAGTAGTGATGACTGGGCTGCTTTTGAAATGCATATTTATTTAAAATCATAGCTGGAATGTGAGCCACCTATTCTCTGCTCCAGAGAGATTCTCTGGTGGCAAGAACCATCAAAGGAATGGTTCCCTGTCCAGCTGTTTTTCAGGGGGTGTCTGTGGAATCAGCGAGCTGTAGAGTTAGCTATACCTGTAGCCTAGCTTGGCCCTCAATATGATGAATGATTTATGGGTTAAAACAAACAAGCATGAAAAAAATGTTTGATAATTTATGCCAGGATTTCAATGTCCTATTAATTTTTAAAAGCTTATTAGTGAAATCATTTATGTTTTTATACATATATTGTTATGGAGAAACTCTGTGGTATGTTGTTAGCACAAGTTCGTGTGCCTGATGCACAGTGAGGCCAAACTGAAATATCAGAGTTTGGATCAGAGAAAGGTTTATTGCAGGGCCATTGAAGGAGATGGGTGGCTCATGACCTTAAAGCCCCGAGCTCCTCGAAGGGTTTCAACAAAGCATTTTTACAAGCCAGGTGAGGGGGGTGGTTGCAGTGTATTTTATCAGCTTGTGCAAAATTCTCTGATTGGCTGATGGTGAGGGAACAGGGTGGTGTCACAGAGGTTAACTTTATCAGTCCTTAGGCTCCAGGAAGCTTGGGGCTATGTGGTCATGGTCATCAAGTAGTTAACATCTTCCATTGGGGGAGGGGTGTTGTTTACATCTGTAAAACAACTCAGGAAATGTGCATCAAATACTGTTATCTAGGTACTTCAGAGAGGAGCTAAAGCAGAGGATATGGGGGAAGGCCTGTCCCAGGAGGGCCCCAAAGGGTCCTGCTCAGTCACAATGTGACATTTTTGAAGTTCTCTGTAATGATAATTTACTATTTTAAAATAATCAATAAATAAACATAATCAATTAGAGGAACTTAAGTTTCACTTTATTTTCTTTTTAGTGAGATGTCTGTATTTTTTCCCTAGCTCAGGTAGGTTTTTTCAGACCAGCCCTGTATGAGACACATATAAACTAAATACATTACTGTTGCCATAATTGAAGTGACATGGGTTTTTCTATTCTTTTTTCTTTTGTACAGGCAGAAAAAGTATGACATTTGGGGGCTTGCAATTGAGATGGGATTGAAATGGAAGGTAGAATAGTAGAAAGAAGCTTCTTATAAGATGGTACAAATTTGAGTGACAAAACTCCATAGCTGTAGTTTTAAGAGTTTTACTTCTCAGATAAACCAAAGGCAAGGGTTATGGTGTAGGAATTTAACAAATTTTGCCATAAAAGTGAAAAAAATGGCCACTTTGACTTGATATGAAATGAAAGATCAATTTAAATGTAACTTTATAGAGTAATAATGATGCTATATAAACTGGAATAAAAATAAAATAAAATTAATGAAGTAATTCTATAAAATCTTCATATCAGGAGAAAAGAGGATTTGATTTATACTGGCACTGACATTAAATTTTGGTGTTAGTAATTCTCCATGGAACAGCTGTATTCATGTATTTTAATCAACAAAATTTTGTAAAGCTCTATAGAGTCATGTAGAAAAAAGTAATTATTTAAACTACACAGTAATGTACCACAATTCAATCTTTGTGAAGGGATTTCATTTATATTTCATTGTTTATTTTCTGTCAACTTTGTAAGTTAATTTTGTTTAGTTATGATTCGACACATATGGACCAATAAAACTTGCCACTTTCTTCCTTGGTAATGAGGCTATTAATTACTTCTAGAGGTGAATTTCAGTAGTATACTTGAATTAGAAAATAATGAGGCTTTTTGCCATGCTATAGTGGTGGGATGGGATTTGGCTTTATTGTTTTCAAGACAAATGCTCTCCTGATACTCACTGATAGCTTTGGAGAATAGAAATATGTTCATAACGAGTATACTTTTTTTTGAACAAAGATTTTACGTTCAAAGGGACAAAGCAAAATGACTTTTAGTGACAAAATGGAGATTAAAGCCTAAACTCAAACTTATTTTACTTAAACATTTTTACCCCTATGTGAATACTTCAGGTTCTTAATTACTGTAGCTTCATAATAAGTCCTGATATCTGAAAGGGCAAGTCTCTCCTTCTTACCCTTAATTATTACTGACAATTCTTGCCCTTTGTTCTTTCACACACATTTAAGAACCGTTTTATTAAATGCTATGAAAATTCCTGTGAGGTTTTTATTGGAATTTCTAAAACTGAAAATAAACAGGAAAAAATGATATATTTTCAATATATTATTCTTATCCATGAACATGGTATATCTATACATTTATTAATATTTCTTGAATACATTTTCATAAAGTTTATCCTTTTTCTTTTTGAAGCCTTGATAAATTCTTAACAGTAAATTTTCATTTATATTAAAATTAAGAAATGTAGCTTATAAAAATACATTTTAAGAGAGTAAAACAAGTTTCAAATGGAGAATTTTTCTCAACACTTATAACTAAAAAAATATATGTATTAGTAATATATAAAAATTTCTATGTATTAATAAATAAGTATGAATAGAAAACTGAGCAAAAGTCATAAACTGACATTTTCCCCAAAGCAAACATATATGTTCAATAAACATAGAACAAATGTTTGATATCATTAATGATCAGAGAAATGCAAGTCAAGAAGGTAACGAGTTACCATTTTTAACTATTTAGTTAGAAATATGTATATATTTAAATCAAATATTTCTGGTGTTGGAGAAGATGAGGTTTCACAGCTTCTAGTCTAAATTTAATATAACTTGAGAGAATTGAAATGTTTTAACTACTTTGAGAAATAGCTTAGCATTATTACAAAAAATAAACTAAGCCATTCTCCTAGATTCATACACAAGAAAAACTCTTGTTTATATTCAGCAAGATATGTTTTCATGAAGCACTGTTCAAATTACATAAGGCGTGGAAATAATCTAAGTTTCATTAAAAAGAGAATGGATGACTAATCTATAGTACATTCACACAATGGAATATTATACATGAATCAAAAATAATGATATAAAACTGTGTATGAATCATAGCAATATAATATTGAGTGACAGCTAAGTTCTTAAATTTGCATCTGTCACAATAACCCTATATTACAAAGTTAAAGAGAACAAAAATTTTTAAAGTGTTAAAAATATTTATGAAATTAAGCCCATATAAGTAAATAAATATAAGAAAAGTTCATATCCTGGATGATTGATTTATAAATATTATATTATTATAATCAAATAAACAAATGAATGAATACATGCTTGCATGTATTCAAATGAATGAACAAATAAGCTAATACATAAATATGTAAATGATTACCATACATGAGCCAGTTTTAAAAGGTTTTCATAAAGCTAGAATTATATTAACTTAATTTTATGAACTCAGTTCCAATAAAAATAAATTATGAAAGTGATACCATAGTTGTCACAAAATCTTATTTTGGTTGACTTTTTTTCTAAGCTTGTCTGCCTATGACTTTAATGGACTTATATAAAATTTAGTTGGTGGTAGGTGATTATCATTTGTATACAAGAGTAAATTCAACCTGCTAAGTTAAATCTTAACGAGTTTTGTAGTTTGTAAGATTTATGTTAGAATAAAAATGATTTACAAGGAGCTTCAAGACAGTGGAAGACTAAGATGTGAAGATCACATTCCTCCCCACAAATACATCAAAAATACATCTACATGTGGAACAACTCCTACAGAACACCTACTGAATGCTGGCAGAAGACCTCAGACCTCCCAAAACGCTCTTGGTGCTCCATCCAGATGTTACGGCTGTGCCTTTGAGGTGGGAGAGACAACTTCAGGACACTGGTCCACAAGAGACCTCCCAGCTCCATGTAACATCAAACAGCAAAAATCTCCCACAGATCTCCATCTCAACACCAAGACCCAGCTCCACTCAATGACAAGCAAGCTACAGTGCTGGACACCCTATGCCAAACAACTAGCAACACAGGAACACAACCCCATCCATTAGCAGAGAGGCTGCCTAAAATCATAATAAGGCCACAGACACCCCAGATGTGGACCTGCCCACCAGAAAGACAAGATCCAGCCTCATACACAGAACACAGGCACTAGTCCCCTCCACCAGGAAGCCTACACAACCCACTGAAGCAACCTTAGCCACTGGGGGCAGACACCAAAAACAATGGGAACTATGAACCTGTAGCCTGCAAAAAGGAGACCCCAAACACAGTAAGTTAAGCAAAATGAGAAGACGGAGAAACATACAGCAGATGAAGGAGCAAGGCAAAAACCCATCAGACCTAACAAATGAAGAGGAAACAGGCAGTCTACCTGAAAAAGAATTCAGAATAATGATAGTAAAGAGGATCCAAAATCTTGGAAATAGAATGGAGAAACTACAAGATACGTTTAACAAGGACCTAGAAGAACTAAAGAGCAAACAAACAGTGATGAACAACACAATAAGTGAAATTAAAAATTCTCTAGAAGTGATCAATAGCAGAATAGCTGAGGCAGAAGAACGGGTAAGTGACCTGGAAGACAAAATAGTGGAAATAACTACTGAAGAGCAGAATAAAGAAAAAAGAATGAAAAGAATTGAGGACAGTCTTAGAGACCTCCAGGACAATATTAAATGCACCAACATTCGAATTATAGGGGTCCCAGAAGAAGAAGAGAAAAAGAAAGGGACTGAGAAAATATTTGAAGAGATTATAGTTGAAAACTTCCCTAATAAAGGAAAGGAAATAGTTAATCAAGTCCAGAGAGTCCCATACAGGATAAATCCAAGGAGAAACATGCCAAGACACATATTAATCAAACTATCAAAAATTAAATTCAAAGAAAAAATATTAAAAGCAAGAAGAGAAAAACAACAAATAACACACAAGGGAATCCCCATAAGGTTAACAGCTGATCTTTCAGCAGAAACTCTGCAAGCCAGAAGGGAATGGCAGGACATATTTAAAGTGATGAAGTAGAAAAACCTACAACCAAGATTACTCTACCCAGCAAGGAACTCATTCAGATTTGACGGAGAAATTAAAACCTTTCCAGACAAGCAAAAACTACGAGAATTCAGCACCACCAAACCAACATTACATCAAATGCTAAAGAAATTTCTCTAGACAGGAAACACAAGAGAAGGAAAAGACCTACAATTAAAAACCCAAAACATTTAAGAAAATGGTAATAGGAACATATATATTGATAATTACCTTAAATGTAAGTGGATTAAATGCTCCCACCAAAAGACAGACTGGCTGAATAGATACAAACACAAGACCCGTATATATGCTGTTTACAAGAGACCCACATCAGACCTAGGGACACTTACAGACTGAAAGTGAGGGGATAGAAAAAAGATATTCCATGCAAATGGAAATTAAAAGAAAGCTGGAGTAGCAATTCTCATATCAGACAAAATAGACATTAAAACAAAGACTATTACAAGAGACAAAGAAGGACACTACATAATGATCACGGGAGAAATCCAAGAAGAAGATATAACAATTGTAAATATTTATGCACCTGACATAGGAGCACCTCAATACATAAGGCAAATACTAACAGCCATAAAAGGGGAAATGGACAGTAACACAATCATAGTAGGGGACTTTAACACCCCACATTCACCAATGGACAGATCATCCAAAATGAAAATAAATAAGGAAACACAAACTTTAAATGATACATTAAAAAAGATGGACTTAATTGATATTTATGGGACATTCCATCCAAAAACAACAGAATACACATTCTTTTCAAGTGCTCTTGGAACATTCTCCAGGATAGATCTTATCTTGGGTCACAAACCAAGCCTGGGTAAATTTAAGAAAATTGAAATTGTATCAAGTATCTTTTCCAACCACAGCTCTATGAGACTAGGTATCAATTACAGGAAAAAATCTGTAAAAAATACAAACACATGGAGGCTAAACAATACACTACTTAATAACCAAGAGATCACTGAAGAAATCAAAGTGGAAATCAAAAAATGCCTAGAAACGAATGACAATGAAAACACAATGACCCAAAACCTATGGGATGCAGCAAAATCAGTTCTAAGAGGGAAGTTTATAGCAATACAATGCTACTTTAAGAAACAAGAAACATCTCAAATAAACAACTTAACCTTACACCTAAAGCAATTAGAGAAAGAAGAACAAAAATGCCCCAAAGTTAGCAGAAGGAAAGAAATCATAAAGACCAGATCAGAAATAAATGAAAAAGAAATGAAGGAAACAATAGCAAAGATCAATAAAACTAAAGCTGGTTGTTTGAGAAGATAAACAAAATTGATAAACCATTAGCCAGACTCATCATGGAAAAAAGGGAGAAGACTCAAATAAATAGAATTAGGAATGAAAAAGGAGAAGTAACAACTGACACTGCAGAAATACAAAGGATCATGAGAGATTACTACAAGCAACTCTATGCCAATAAAATGGATAACCTGGAAGAAATGGACAAATTCTTAGAAATGCACAACCTGCCGAGACTGAACCAGGAAGAAATAGAAAATATGAGCAGAGCAATCACAAGCACTGAAATTGAAACTGTGATTAAAAATCTTCCAACAAACAAAGCCCAGGACCAGATGGCTTCACAGGCAAATTCTATCAAACATTTAGAGAAGAGCTAACACCTATCTTTCTCAAACTCTTCCAAAATATAGCAGAGGGAGGAACACTCCCAAACTCATTCTATGAGGCCACCTTCACCCTGATACCAAAACCCGACAAAGATGTCACAAAGAGAGAAAACTACAGACCAATATCACTGTTGAACATAGATGCAAAAATCCTCAACAAAATACTAGTAGACAGAATCCAACAGCACATTAAAAGGATCATACACCATGATCAAGTGGGGTTTATCTCAGGAATGCAAGGATTCTTCAATATACGCAAATCAATCAATGTGATACACCATATTAACAAATTGAAGGAGAAAACCATACGATCATCTCAATAGATGCAGAGAAAGCTTTTGACAAAATTCAACACCCATTTATGATAAAAATCCTCCAGAAAGTAGGCATAGAGAGAACTTTACTCAACATAATAAAGAACATATATGACAAACCCACAGCCAACATCATCCTGAATGGTGAAAAACTGAAAGCATTTCCACTAAGATCAGGAACAAGACAAGGTTGCCCACTCTCACCACTCTTATTCAACATACTTTTGGAAGTTTTAGCCACAGCAATCAGAGAAGAAAAAGAAATAAAAGGAATCCCAATTGAAAAAGAAGTAAAGCTGTCACTGTTTGCAGATGACATGATACTATACATAGAGAATCCTAAAGATGCTACCAGTAAACTACTAGAGCTAATCAATGAATTTGGTAAAGTAGCATGATACAAAATTAATTCACAGAAATCTCTTGCATTCCTATACACGAATGATGAAATATCTGAAAGTGAAATTAAGTAGACACTCCCATTTACCATTGCAACAAAAAGAATAAAATATCTAGGAATAAACCTACCTAAGGAGACAAAAGACCTGTATGCAGAAAATTATAAGACACTGATGAAAGAAATTAAACATGATACAAATAGATGGAGAGATATACCGTGTTCTTGGATTGGAAGAATCAGCATTGTGAAAATGACTCTACTACCCAAAGCAATCTACAGATTCAAGGCAATCCCTATAAAACTACTGCTGGCATTTTTCACAGAACTAGAACAACAAATTTCACAATTTGTATGGAAACACAAAAGACCCCAAATAGCCAAAGCAATCTTGAGAAAGAAAAACGGAGCTGGAGGAATCAGGCTCCCTGACTTCAGACTATACTACAAAGCTACAGCAATCAAGACAGTATGGTACTGGCACAAACACAGAAATATAGATCAATGGAACAGGATTAGAAAGCCCAGAGATAAACCCACACACATATGGTCACCTTATTTTTGATAAAGGAGACAAGAATATACAGTGGAGAAAAGACAGTCTCTTCAATAAGTGGTACTGGGAAAACTGGACAGCTACAGGGAAAAGAATGAAATTAGAACACTGCCTAACACCATACACAAAAATAAACTCAAAATGGATTAAAGACCTAAATGTAAGGCCAGATACTATCAAACTCTTAGAGGAAAACATATGTAGAACACTCTGACATAAATCACAGCAAGATCCTTTTGACCCACCTCCTAGAGTAATGGAAATTAAAAGAAAAATAAACAAATTGCACCTAATGATACTTAAAAGCTTTTACATAACAAAGGAAATCGTAAAGAAGACTAAAAGACAACCCTCAGAATAGGAGAAAATATTTGCAAATGAAGCAACTGACAAAGGATTAATCACCAAAATTTACAAGCAGCTCATTCAGCTCAATATCAAAAAAACCAACAACCCAATCCAAAAATGGGCAGAGGACCTAAATAGACATTTCTCCAAGAAGATATACATATTGCCAACAAACACATGAAAGAATGCTCAACATCATTAATCATTAGAGAAATGCATATCAAAACTACTGTGAGATATTATCTTACACCAGTCAGAATGGCCATCATCAAAAAATCTACAAACAATAACTGCTGGAGAGGGTGTAGAGAAAAGGGAACCCTCTTGCACTGTTGGTGGGAATGTAAATTGATACAGCCACTATGGAGAACAGTATGGAGGTTCCTTAAAATACTAAAATTAGAACTACCGTATGACCCAGCAGTCTCACTAGTGGGCATACACTCTCTGAAAGCCATAATTCAAAAAGAGTCATGTACCAAAATGTTCATTGCAGCTCTGTTTACAATAGCCAGGACATGGAAGCCACCTAAGTGTCCATCAACAGAGGAATGGATAAAGAAGATATGGTACATATATACAATGGAATATTACTCAGCCATAAAAATAAACGAAATTGAGTTATTTGTAGTGAGGTGCATGGACCTAGAGCCTGTCCTACAGAGTGAAGTAAGTCAGAAAGAGAAAAACAAATACTGTATGCTAACACACATATATGGAATAAAAATAAAAGTTCTGAAGAACCTAGGGGCAAGATGGGAATAAAGACACAGACCTACTAGAGAATGGACTTGAGGATATGGGGAGGGGGAAGTGTAAGCTGTGACAAAGTGAGAGAGTGGCATGGGCATATATACACTACCAAACATAAAATAGATAGTGGGAAGCAGCTGATAGCACTGGGAGATCAGCTCAGTGCTTTGTGACCACCTAGAGGGGTGGGATAAGGAGGGTGGGAGGGAGGGAGACCCAAGAGGGAACAGATATGGGGACATATGTATAACTGATTCAGTTTGTTATAAAGCAGAAACTAACATACCATTGTAAAGCAATTATACTCCAATAAAGATATTTTAAAAAATATTTAATTTTCGTGCTTAAAACTCTTTATTAGGAGAAAAGATCAGTTGGCTCTCAACATGATAACATCAAACAATCAAGGCAAGTTTTTTGTTTCTGAGACACCTGAAAGAACCGAAACGACAGTATTCAGTATAGTTTTAAATAACTGGTGTTTACTGTTCATTAGTATGAAGAAAAGTGTATTTTTAAGGGGAGATGATTATACAGCATGGGGTAGCTGGATGGAAATGTGAGGCCAATTTCTGTTCAGTTTGGCAGTTGATTCAACCTTCTCTGCCAAAGAAGCAACACAGAGAATTTGCATAACAATCTCAATTAAAACAATAGAGAATTGGGAAACTTAAGAACATTTTTCATTATGCAAGAGGCTTGAAATCTTGCTGAGGTATGTGAACCCAATTCTGAATTTGATAATTGCATTTTTTTCTAAAGATCTCAATATTATTTTTGCTATCTTCTGCCTTCAGTCAGAACCACAATCAAGCCAATACTAGAGTCACAAAACCATTCTTCTTTTACTACAGTTCTAACATAAGAAATCCATTCTTGAATTTAACAACCCTCTGTTTAGGAAGTATTTCATTTTACTATTTATTTAAATGTTGATAGTTGTCATTTATGGCAATTTATCTGTAACCGATATAGGTTTTGGGAAGCAGTGTTGCCCAGGAAAATATGTGAAAGAGTGGTCTAAAATATGGAGTTAATCTTTCTTCCTTACTTCATTGTTAACCTCAACGAATTACTTACTTCTTTTCCACAGCTTTAAATGCCAAGTGCTTGTAAAATAGTTGCAAATATTTAAAATTAAACTGATTTATAATGTTTGTAATAAACTACACCATGGACTTGATTATATTTGAGAGGGAAATAAAATTTTCTAGGAGTTATTTGGTAGCCATGAATCTACCCTTTATTATTCTCAGAAACAGAAACCAATTGTAGTCCGTCTTAAACAACTAGCTTTATATTAGGTAAAAAGAAAAAATCCTACCCACCATGGTATAAATACATCTTACATTTGGCCACATTTCCTTGCTGGAGTATATGACATAAGAAGTTATACAGTATGCTGGAATGATTGAACACCTTTAATCTTTGGTCTTTCTATACTTTGTGGCTCAAAGTCAAAAAGAAAGCCTCATGTGCTATATCTATAACTGTGTACATTGCATTATGGAATATCAAAAGCAATCAAATCCTCACTCAAAGAGGATTGTACTGTTCAAAGTAAATGCTTTCTTACAGTGAGTTTTATTCCTGAGACCAATTCAAGTAAAGAGAAAGGAACACAGAGGGATATTTTGCCAGTGATTTCATTGCTTTCCACACTTCAAAATACCAGTTTTATAATTTAGATGATTCTTCAGTCCAGCCCATTCACTCCTGTAGAGAGTTCTGCTTTAAGGAAATTAAAGCTAAGCCAACAAAATAATAATAATAATTTATATAATATTAATAATAAAAATATTTTATTATCTTACATTTTAGGAAGTTATGAAGTTACACATGCTGTCAAAAGCTCAAAGTCATTATTTGTACAGTGTATATTTTAACACTGCAAAAAACTGTTAGGTTCAAATAAAGTAAATGCAAACTCATAGGAGCATTTTTTTTAAATCAACCAACCTTTCTGAACTCAAAACTTGGGTTTTAGGATCTACACACATCACAGACATTTATCACCATGGCTCCTCTCTTTTGTGACCTTTTGAAAGGAGCATAATTCATCAGAAAATATTTTTCAATAATCTCTGCCCAAGATAATTTAACTTTTTTCTGATCTTCAAAGTGACAGATTGCATAGGTTGAGCCTCTGTGACTTAAACCACAGTTTCATGTTTCATTGTGCTTTTCTGTCTCACTGGCTAACCTGATTTATAATAGTTGAGGTAGTACAAAGTTAAATATTAATTAATTTGAGTGAATTGGTAATAAAGGGGACTGAGCGGCTGTATTGAGATGCTAATAGGTCTATTGCAGACCTATTCTGACCATCTGATCCTCTGGAATATCCAACAGCTGCGAGAGGCAAAACTGACAACTGAGCACATTCAGGAGGAAGGATCAAGAGTGTGGCTCTAACCCCAGTGGGGTCAAAGCAGGGGCCGCTCTTCCGGAGACCCTGCTTCTGGGATGAAAGCAGGTCAGATGGTGGAGATAACATATTTTATATGAAATTACTAGAGAATCTCTGTATAGAAGCAGTGATATGATCTCAGGATGTGTTTTTCTGTGTTCTTTTTTTTTTTTGGTGGAAAATTACTTCCTGAGCAGTTTTCGGTAAGGCTTCCAGTAACTATAGTGCTTGCTTCATTGACTGTTTTAATGGGGAAAAAAATGCATAATTAATGCAATTAAGATTTCTAGAAAAAAATTACTAGTATTTTGAAATACATATACTGTTATACAACATTCAGTAAGTATTATTCATGCATACAGGAAGTGTAATATATGCCATCCTCTGAAAGAGTGAAATGCATTATTGAATATAAATATTATATTTTATAACATATACAATAAAGAGTGTATTCTCTTTTATGTAACTATCCAATTTGTAATGTACCTAGTACAGGATGTTTTTATATCTACCACAATATAAATATATCATGTATTTTTTTTTCTAATTATGCCAAAGAACATGGTCATTTATGAGATATGTATTATATGAGAGCTACGGGAATAGAGTAAAGAAATAAAAATCATTCATATTCCATCTATTTAAGATTATAATTATGTGACTAATTAATAGAAGAATAATAGTAAAGTAATAAGAACTACTGCTGGTAATTATCAGCAATAAAAACAATACAGGGCTTCCCTGGTAGCGCAGTGGTTGAGAGTCCGCCTGCCGATGCAGGGGACACGGGTTCGTGCCCCGGTCCGGGAAGATCCCACATGCCGTGGAGCGGCTGGGCCCGTGAGCCATGGCTGCTGAGCCTGCGCGTCTGGAGCCTGTACTCCGCAACGGGAGAGGCCACAACAGTGAGAGGCCCGCGTACTGCAAAAAAATAGAGAACAAACCAAAAACACTCATTGGATAACAATGTAGTTTTTAATGTTTCTTCTACTTGACTTCTTCCTGTGTTTTCTGAAGGAGAATAAGAAAAGGTGATTAGCTATTTCACTCAGAACCCAATTACCTCCATGTTTCTGGTGGGAATTTTCATACCACATATTAATCAGTGAATCAGCCAATCACTCTTAACCTTCTATAGCTGAATGTTGGGTAATTGAAAATTGATTGGCATTTGCTCCTGACCTAAGGCATTCTCCCCTGACCCAAGGCATTCAGCCAAAATTTACTATGGTGGTGGTGATGTTTATATATTTTAGCAGCCCTGTCATAACTGTTTCTATTACAGCCACCACCAACACCAAGAACTGTAACACCTCTACTATTTTTACCTCTACTACAACTCCTACTACCATCAAATTAATACCACCCCCACTACTAATACCTAGTATTTATTTAGTTCTGACTTTATGCAAGGCATTGTTCTACCACTTTCATATATATTTATATACTGAATCCTCATAAAAACCCTCTTTGCCAAGTACTATTATTTTCTTTATTTAAAAAATGAAGAAATCTAGATGGTTTATCAGTCAATTCCTTGTTAGCCCCTGCTACATGGTTTTAAAAGAATGCAATGTACATTCTTTGTTTCTCATTTAAATAGTTCATTGTTTCTTGCAAGTAAGAAAACAAAATATAATAATATATTTTATTATGAGGTTATTTTTTCCAAACAAAATTATAAGAGAAAATCTATCTCAAGAAATAAACTAAATATTTCCTCTAATTATTGAATAATGTATTTTTCTCCCTAGAGATAAACTAAAGGGACCATCAGGCAGAATTATGAATCTCAAGTCTCACACTCGTATTGATGGGATGGGAAATAAAATTATACTTCCCTGTTTCAGAAAACAAGATTAAGTTATCCTTTAGTGCGATAAAATGCTGTTTTTGAACCTAGGTTGATTCTTTTAAGGTGCTTTCCAATCAATGAGGATATGAAAGGAAATGCATAGTTGGCAGAGTTGGAAATCCAACTCAAAGTCTAAATAGTAATGTATTTATCTAATTGCTACAAATGCTGCAATATGAGCTGATGATTTTTAAACCAGTTTCAAGTCAAGAACTGTAATTCTACTGAGACAGCCATTCCCGCTACAGGTAAAAATCCATAGACTATTCCTGTTAAAAACAATAGTAATTATTTGTTAGGAGACACACATTGATACCAATGTTTCAAATAAAATAAGTTAAAAATTAATGCAAAGTTCACTGTGAAAACCATGTCCAATTGGCTCTGCAGGATAATGTTTTAGTATTTCCTTTATAATCCTATTTTCTATAATTTATAATTAATCAAAGCGCTTGTATTGGGTGGGGTTCTCCAAGTCATTGGACAGATATTAGGTAAACATTATCTCATAACTTGTGCTTTCATAGCCTTTTATTCATTTTTTAAAATTAAGTATGAGGTTATTTTCACTCAGGAAAAAATAAAGCCTCCCTCTTTAGTATTTTCTTTTATACTACCTCTATTTATCTATAATTCACCAACACAGTACTGTGATTTGGAATTAGGAATTTGATTATTTTGTATTTGAAAGCATGAAAATATTTCCATTAAAACTCATTTTATACCTTAGTGATACTGATCTTGTATTATATTATTGATACACAAGGTTTAATTCTGAAAAAATATTGGTAGAAATTGGCCAGTAATGAAAGATTTTAATAGAATTAGAATGGTTTTCAAGTCAGTAATAGAACTATATTTCCAAGAATATCTATTTTTAGGAAATCTGAAGGAAAGTAAGTTTATTATATTTTATGTTTATTTTGCTTATGTTTAAAACTTTAATTAGACAAACTTGTATATGCTAATATTTTACAGTTTAAAGTGTGTGATTTTAAAGACTATATGAACTAATATCACATGGATCACGTATTTTCATACATCCAATATATCTGGATTAATTTTCCAGTAAAATGAAGATGAGAACTTTTGAAAATATTTTATAACATCTATTAATTATAAAACAAATATGTTTATATTATTTTTTCTATTTACAAAGTTGTTAATTTGGTGATTATAAAGTTTATATAGTAGTGTTTCCACAAATACTAATATGAGAAAAGAAGTGGAGTAGAAAATATAGAGAAGCCTTTCAAATTATCTTTGTTTTCTTATATTAAAATAGTATTTCAGCCACTATGGTGCTGATACCAATAATAGTGGTGTTGCTGCATAACTTCACAAGCCTTTCGTCAGTTATACGCTGCACAGGTGAATGCTCCTGTTAAGATGTATTGGCTTTTAATTTTTTTTTTATGTTCTGGCTTTTGTGCTAAGCATTTGTTTTTGGAAGTGAAGTGACAGTTTTTCTTATGAAAATGAAGTTGAACAGATTGTTTTGGGTAAAGTTCAATTGCAGTTAACCCTCCAGATGAACAGTCGTGCTCCCATAACTCAGTGTCATTCAGGTCAATCTGAATTATTAAAGAGGATTGAAGAAAGGGTAAGTATAGTTGCATATTCTTAAAGAAATATTTTTTTTAAAAGAAGCACCAAACCAGAATATCAGTGTCTGTTAATGGTTTTGATTCACTTAAAAAAAATTTTTTTTGAAAGATAGATAGCATGGATCATGTCAATCCTAGAAGTAATGAGTACACACTTGGTCTTTTATAAAAAATTTGAGTCACGTTAAAAATTTATGCATCCTTTATATCCTTATTTTAGGAAATACATTTTAAGCTATTATAATTATACATTCTAGAGTATCCAGATATATAATTATCTGAACAATAGTTGAAGGAAAGAGAGTAGAAAAGAATAAAATGTCAGTGCTTTATTTTTCTTTTAAAGCATATCAGAGTTAATTTTTTTTTTTTTTTTTTGCGGTACGCGGGCCTCTCACTGATGTGGCCTCTCCCGTTGCGGAGCACAGGCTCCACATGCGCAGGCTCAGCAGCCATGGCTCACGGGCCCAGCCGCTCCGCGGCATGTGGGATCTTCCCGGACCGGGGCACGAACCCGTGTCCCCTGCATCGGCAGGCGGACTCTCAACCACTGCGCCACCAGGGAAGCCCCAGAGTTAATCTTAAAAATAGCATTATGCTATGTTCGAATTTTGATATAATCAAACGTTGTAAAATGGCTTTTTATATTTTATAAATGGTTAATGTTATAAATATAAAAATAATATTTATACATTGCCAATGAGATTATTTTCACCTTGAAAATAATGAAATGAAAAGGGAAAGAAAAATTATAAGGTCCTTTATATTGATTGTTCTGGTGAGATAGAGCAAATAATAAAAATCTAGCTGACTGTCATAACTGTGAAAAATCCTACTGCAATGGACAAGATTAGTCTATAACACCTTCCCTGGAGTGTGAATCAAATCTGATGATTCAGGATTATCTGGAGTCAATGTGAATGTCTGTGTACACTGGATGGAACTGGCCATCCAGCTGACAGCAACTATTACCGGAGTGCTAGCCTTGGCTGGTTAAATGGATTTTACTTCAGGTTAAAAAGTCTTTAGGGAAGTAGGTCAAACTGTACAAGGAAAGCTTTTCTAATTCCTTGCCTATAATGTAAAAGCAAGAGCATAGTAAGGTTACTTAAAACCCTGCAATATACAAGATCATTTAGAGATACTAGAATGTGAAATCTGAGGAGAATAAATTAGACCCACAGTTAGATACTGGCAAAAGTCTTTTACTGAAAGGATAGGCTAGGATCCCAATCCCTTTTTACTTTTCTCTCATGTCGTGTGACTCTGGTGTACTCAATTTAAACCATAGAAATACTGACTCTTCAAAGGGAAACCCTCTGAGACAGTGACATAACTTTCACATGTGATGTGGGATTGGTACAACTATGCCATCTTCTACATTTTAGATCACACTGTTGGAAGTTTTTAACATGGCCAAGAAACATCACTGGCCAGTGAAAACTTCCAATGCAGTTATGAAAGTTTGAAGTTTATATGTTATTTTATAATTGGGGAAATCGTTTTTTAGATACTCAAAAGCTTAAAGAAATCCTCTCAGCAAAGTATAAAATAAACTCTTACAACTCATTAAATCCTATTATGAACTAATTATTATATATGCTTTTATTTTTAGAAAAAAGTAAGGTATGAAGTTGAAATTTTGTATTTTCTAATGAAACTCTGAAGTTTAAAACTATTTATTTGGAATATAAAGTAATATTTTGATGGCTTCCACATCACTTTAATGTGACATAGGACATAGCTGTCTATACTGTGATCCTCTAATGAATAAATCTGGCCCCCTGATGGTCTAATTCTTTGACTCTCCCACTAGGTTGTGTCAAAGAGCTTGCAAAGGATACAATGAAGTTGCCATAATTTCCATGGGCTATGGCAGTTCAGTCATTGTATGCACAAATATGCTGTATGTCAATTGCCACCCTGCACTTTCTGTGATACTGTGGACATACTTTCGATCACTTTACTTTGACAGAAATTTGAATAGCATTTAAGAAAGTTAAATATGAGTTACGTTAAAAAGCATTCTGGGCTTCTTCAGAAATTCACTACTAACACTTTAATGATTTATTTATTTTGCCCCTTATTATGTTAGAAATCTTCAGAAAGTAAAGTCAGTTTAATGTTCTTTGGAACAGAGGATTTTGCCTGATAATATCAAACTGAAGTTCTTGTCCCAGGAGTTCTTACTGATGCACTATATATATATATATATATATATATATATATATATATATATATAATGTACTATGTAAATAAGAGCAAGTGTTAGCATACAGTAAGTAGGGCTGATGGTATTTGTTGACTTCATCTGTTAAAAAGAATATTCAGCGCTGTTCAACAAGTATTTGTGGAACATCTACTCTGTGCCAGTACTTTTCTAAATACTGGAGATAATTGCAAAGGTAAGTAAGTCCCAGTCATTATTCCCAAACAGTTCCCAGTTTAAGAGATAAATAATAAGTCAAATAAAGGAAATCATTTCAAGGGAGTAGAGGTTAACAGCCACCAGCCTCTGAGACTGGAAAAGATTCAACTTGAGAGGATAGGGAATAATTCTACAGAGCACATAAACTTAAGGTGGAACTTGAAGAATTATTAGGGGATAATTAGGCACATAAAAGATGAGATGGATAAAGGAATCTGAAATAGGTAATATCATAACAAAGTTCTGAAGGTAAGAAACAAGATGTAAGCCAGGGTGGCAAGTAGTTTGGTATTGCTGAAGTATAAATTGTGAGGGGTGCAGGCAGCGGTGGAAAATGTCATCTGAGAAATAGGCTGGGGACAGGTACGATAGTCATATCATATACCATCTTAGGAACTTAAACTTAATTTATGTGTGTGTTTGGGAGGTACTTTTTTGTGGGGGTGAGGAGTTGGCTTTGAATGTCTTAAAACAAACAACTGACGTAGATAGATCTTTGTGATGAGAGGAAAGTTAGAGGTATAAAAATGGGGACTGTTTTATTTATTTATTTATTTATTTATGGCTGTCTTGGGTCTTTGTTGCTGTGCACGGGCTTTTCTAGTTGCGGTGAGTGGGGGCTACTCTTTGTTGCAGTGCACGGGCTTCTCATTGTCATGGATTCTCTTGTTTTGGAGCACAGGCTCCAGGCGGGCAGGCTTCAGTAGTTGTGGCACGTGGTCTCAGTAGTTGTGGCTTGTGGGCGCTAGAGCACAGGCTCAGTAGTTGTGGCGCACGGGCTTAGTTGCTCCGTGGCACGTGGGATCTTCCAGGACCAGGGCTCGAACCCATGTCCCTTGCATTGGCAGGCGGATTCTTAACCACTGCGCCACCAGGGAAGCCCATGGAGACTATTATAGTTGTTAATTCAAGAAATGGTAATGGCTTTATAGAAACCAGTTTGTTTTATTATTATATTTAATCTTTCTGGGCCCTGCCGCACAGCTTGTGAGATCCTGGTTCCCCGGCCAGGGACCGAGCCCCTGGCCCTCAGCAGTGACAGCGCAGAGCCCCAACTGCTGGACTGCCAGGGTATTCCCTGAAACCAGTTTTATAAAACTCAGGAGGAAGGCGTAGATCCCAAAGGTACATAGGATATGAAATCCATGGAAATAGGTCACCTAAGGGAGAGACAAGCCTAGGTGACCCAGTTTTCTATTAAGAAGAAATAAGAAATGTGGGGAAAATATAGTACTGTGAAAAAAGTGATGAGCTCATTTTTGAGCATTTTGTAGTCAGTCATTGTGGGATATCTAAGTAATACTATTAAGCAAACTTTATATTTGAGTCTAAATTTCATTGCTAAAGACATGATTGACATGTTGATTGGTGAAATTCATTGGTCGCATATTCAACTACAAATCTAGAATGGATGAGTTTGCCCACAGAAACTCAAAATTGAAGACAATGCTAATGTAAGGAGCCTTGGGGAACACAGATGCTTAAAGGAATTTTTGATAATTTTATGTCAATTGCCTATTGCTTATGGTACATATCTTTGACTCATCGTTTCACTTGTTCCCTTTGTTAATAAACATACCTACATCTTCCCACTTAAACACAAAAATGCTTTCCCGATATATCTTATCAAGTTACCCTACCATTTATCTCCTTTTCACAATATAAACTAATAAGGAAATCTAATCATTTCCTTAATGAATTTGCAACATCTACCACCTGTGCTTTTTCACCATAAAGTCCCTGCCCATTTTTTCTTTGTGGTACTGTATGAAAATAATGTTCTTAGAGTTCACAACGTGGGACTTCCAGGTTCCAAACTAATGATCTTTTTTCTCAATTATCATCTTCCCTGATCTCTCTGAAGTAAGTGCTCTGTTGATCACCAGACTCATTCTAGAAAGTCTGCCTTTCCACAGCTCAGTGATTTATCACCCCTGGTCCTTTTCTAATCCCCACAATATGGGTCTACATGACTATTTTTCCCAATTTAAGACATGAATTTCCAATTGCCAGTACTCTGTCTCCTTTTTTATTTCCCTTTGGCCCTTTGGCATCTCAAATCTTTTAAAATGTCTTTAGCAGTTGGAATACACTTGGGTATAATGATAGATACCCCGACTGAACCAACACAAACAATAGGAAATGTGTCCAACTTTACATGGCAGGAAGTCCAGAGATAGGATGTGTTTCAGATATATTGTTATCAGAAATCAACAATATCAGAATGAACCCAGATTCTTTCTCTACTCTGCCATAATCCCTGCAGCTTCACCCTTGGGAGCTGGAAGTGATTTGAAGCAATTCCCAGCATTATATCTGGAAGAAAGATTGTCTTCCTAGGTTTTCTCTTAGATGGGAGGGTATTTTTCCCTAGTCTTTTCCTTGCCAATCTTACATCATACCTTATTGATTGGAATCAAATCACATGCTCATTGCTCAACTATTCACTGTCCTGAAATAATAACTCCTCCATCCTTGAAACTGTGGAAGAGTCAGATTTCTGAGGGTTATGACTCCAAGGTGGGGAGGGTGGATTATGGATACTTGAAATTGTGTCAGAAAGTAATAAAATGAGGATGGATACTAGGTTAGCCACCAATATTGTCCATTGTAGTACACTCTCAGCCATCCAATATCATCAAAAATTTCTAGTTTTTAAGGTCTCTTAACTGAAGTTTCATATTTCTAGTAGCACATTCCTAAATAAGGACAATTTTGTTTTAAAACTAAAAAGTTGATTGATTGATTTTATCCACAACCAAAGTCAGCATCCTCCCTACAGAATCAGTTCTTCTGAGCCACTTTCCCCCAAGAGTGAAAGCTCCTTTATTCCTTGCTTAGAACCACAGAAACTTTATTGACTTAACTATCCTCACACATTTAGTCAGTTGATTCCTTCTTTCATGTTTATTGGCCAATCTGTGTATCTTCCACTCTGTTTTAGGACTTCAGTAATGCTCAACAATTAGTATTACTAATTGCTGTTGGTGGTGGTCTCTTTTGTCTCCTTACCTTTATCTACCCTATAAAGGACTGCAAGATTAATTTTCCTAATTTGTTGTTCTACTTATATTACTTCTTTAAATCCTCAGGGTCTTTCTTTGCATATCAGATTCCTCAACCTGGTTTCAATAGTCTAATCTCAGTTATCTTCTGTTCTCATTCCTACTGCTATCCTGTACTGACCTAATACTTAAACCAAACTGGAGATCCCTTGGAATTCAACAAATTGAATTCATTAACTACATCAGAATTTCCTTAAAAGGCCCCAAAATTCTCATCACTGCCCATTACTTAGGTTTTTTTCTGCTGCCCTCTTTCCTGGGATGGTTTCTGATATACAAACCCTACCATATGTTTTTTCCATATATTGTCTCTAATACCACTTCTGTGTGAAGCCACAAATGATCCCTAGAATGATAAAAATTTCTCTTGGTGATATCCTTCTATAAGACTGCAAACTTGGCAAGAAGGATTAGTCATATTCATCCCAAGTAAGCTCTATAGCCCTTCTTATGAGGCTGCATAGTTAGCAGACATTAACAACAATCTTTCATGGAATTGTTAGAAACATTATATGTAGAATTAGTTGTCTGGGACTATGAAACAAAAGGTTCAGCTTTAGATCTAAGTAGTTAGACTTATAGAATCACATCTAACAATTTTGCTCTTGAAAATTTGAAGGTCTTTGGAAGTACACCAATCAAAGTTCTGGACATACTCTTGTGAAACTACTGGGTTTTTGTTCATTTTTTTTTTCTTTTTTTACATCAGAATCTCCCATACTAAAAAGCAAACAGAAGAAACAAGGCAAGATAAAAACAAACCCTCTTGAATCAGAGTCTGTGAGGAAAACACTTCTTTTTAGGTTTTCTTTTAACCTCTCAAATAGATTATATTTATTACTTTAAAGAAGGAGACTAATATAATAACTTATAGAAAGTGATAAATGTTTCAATCACAGTTACAATTCTGAGCCAGATTAATTTATCATATGCAAACATTGAACGTGATATATGAGAAAGGTGACTAAAATCTATGAAGGCATCTTATGTGTTAGATATGTTTCACATAGTATCTTCACCCTGAATGTAGGTGATATAAATCTAATTAATAGAGATGGAACCATAATTCAGAGACATTAAGAAATTTCTCCAAGGTAACATTGTCAGCAAAGGGTACAACTCTGATTTAAATACAAATCAATCTGATTACTGAGCCATGCTCTTTCATCTCTCACATGACTATAAAGATAAATGTATTAAGCAATCAACTACAATCCACAATAGTATCCAAATACCATATTTATTTTAATAAAACTTCGAATTTTTGTTATTTTGTCTTACATAGAATAAGTTAATCCTTTGATATGTCTTGCTTTTACTCCATGATACTGTTGTATGTGGATGAAAAGTTTAAATTGATTAACATTATAGCCATATATTCAATGTAATAGAAAAATATATGAGGCATTTTATTGTTCCAAGTATCTCAGGATATTTATATTTAAATATATTACGTACGTTTATTATTAATCACATTATTTTGTTTTGTCTTTTTTAAATGGAGCATATATGAATAAAAATAATTATGGTACATACAACCTAAAAGAAAGAAAACCATGAATTATACTTTGAGTTATTTTCTATAGATCTTATATTCAGGAATAGTAAATTATAGAGCAAAAACAAGTTATAGTTTTAGGAACATTTCTTTTAAAAAGAAATATGAAATATTTGCAGAGTAAACATGATTCTATATATTTCCCATACTGCCAACCATTTCCAAATTTCATGTATGCTTGCCAAGAGCAATGATAATTAATGTTTTATTGAATTCTTTGAGAAATGTTGAATTCTAAGACTGGTTTGTACCATATTTAAACATATATTATGCTAGACTAAATTCCAGAAGAGAGAATATTTTATATTTTTGGCCGTTTGCTTTAAAAAAAGAAAATCTTCAAGTAGAGTACAGATGTAAAATACATTTGGTTAAAAAAAATTCATATCCCATTTGCCAGTTGCTTTTTATTCCTGAGTATTTTTCAAAGTCCCTAATAATTAGAAAACATTGAACTTTTTGTCTATTCATATTTTTAAAATGTTCAAGTTTGACATGCTCTTACCTTAATAGATGTCAACAATAGGTACAATATGGTTTGTAGGGAATTCATTGTTCATCTTTAAGACTTTATATATATATATATATATATATGTGCATATATGTTTAATGTGATGTATATGTCATATATATTTCATTTAAGGTATTAGTATAAAAAATGAAAATAGTTTAGGTAAAACATTGATAGAATTCAGTTCTTCTAACTGGTTTGCTTTAAACTTACTTTACTTCTCCCTGCCCCCAGTTTAGTCCTTCCCCATTGCCAGATGCCATTTAGCTATTCAAAGCAACAGGAAGAGATTTATGCAATGACAAGTGGAGAGGTGAAACACTGGTTAAAAGAGTTCTGCAAATGATACTTCTGATCCTAGTAGAGTTATAGGTTTACATTTTTGAAAAAGCAAAGTTTTCCCTGTTAATAACTATAAATTATATGCTATAGTATATTATCCCTTTTTTCTTTTTCCCAATGACTAACTATACTTCACTTTAGAGATAAAGTCCCTCAGGTACATGACTGAGACAGATTCAATACACTTATATTTTAGGAACTTTTGAGGTTTTCTTTGAAAAGAAAGGATTTATGAAATTGAAAGGTACATACAATTCACACACACGTCATGCCCTCCTCCATCTCAAAGCTACATTTTCTTTTAAAATAAAAGAATGAACGTTCTCAAAAAGACATGCCTGGCTTTAGGACAGCCTTTAATCATTAGTGCACTCCTCTGTTCCCTTAGCCTCTATGATGACATGCATTATTGCTTGAGCTTTAAAGTGTATGTACACATTTATTAGAAAGCTATACTTATTAGAAAGCTATACAAAGGAGGTCAAGATCAATTGTCAATTTCTTGTGAAAATGTAAACTTTAAGGTATTTTAAGTAAATAAGAGCAATTTAGGGAGATGTCTGTAAATTTTCTTAAATACCAATTTCATTTCATACTGTCTTAGACACTGAATTTAGTCAATTAATAAGGAATTTTATGGCTAAAAAAGAAACTAAAAATTAAGAAAATCTATTTGAAATTATAGTTTGTGGTTAGTTTATTTGAAATAGAAAAATATAGGGTGAGCTTTTTTTTGAACAGTAGCAAAAGCACATGGTATGTTGAGCTCAGGGTCTTGCACTGAGGAGTTGAAATAGCTGCTTTCTTTCCATATTTTGAATATACCATAAATTTGGGGGGTAAAAATCACAGAAACGGAAGAAATATTTAACCTTCTTAATTAGAACCTTCATAAATAATATCAAATAGAGCCATTTACTCTGACCATTGATTCATACAATTTGATAAAAATGATACTAGAAAATGATAAACAGTATTTTCACTTTTTTCTTAGCCTTTTGAACTTATGTTTCTCCACACTAAAGTAATCTCTTTAATTCACATTTAGATCCTGTACTTAATAACAAGGTAAAGTTCTATTAGCTTTTATTAAAATGTTTCAGAAACATACCTTGGAATTTGCTTTGCTTAGTTAAAAACATGAGTGTCAGCAGATAATATTATATGCCCGAAATCCCTTTCCTCTGTGCTGATCAAATAGAAAATAATCTTTATATATTTAATTTTGTGATTAGTATTATTTCCTTCTGTGATATTACATTTACTCTAAAAAATAAGAGAGGCTATATAATGAATAAATCTACTTACAATTGTATGTCTAGTAAATCCTGAAATTATTGCTGAAACGGTTTAAAAGTTCCTATCCATATAGCACCAACTCAACATAAGTACAGCAAAACTTTTTGAAGGAACAACATATTGAGAGCATTTAATATACTTAGGTCATCTTTCAAAGTGTGGATACCCCTTTTATAAATGTCCCTTAATTACTAATAGCCAGAAAAACCGGAGGCTTCAGTATTCAGCAGAACTGATAAGAGATCTCAATTCTGAACTGAAATAAAGGTTTTCCCATAGGGAAAGCATGTTTTAAACAGCATTCAGTGACCTGAACTGGGTTGTTCTATTGCGTGAGCAACATGGCATGGGGCAGGAAGAGGATGATAGGAAAGGGGAGAGTCTTCCCTATGTTGTATTTGTAGTTTATATTTACAAGACATTTTTACACAGAAATCTGCTTAAACCAGGTCTTCACACCCAATAGAATTATTTAGTAGTTCAAATACATAATAGAGAAACATAATTGTGAGCTTGCCTTATAATCTTGTTATAATGTAACACTGTGTCAATGGGAAAAAAATGCTTTCTGAGATTCAAACAATTAACTTATAAAAGAATTTCCAGATCAGAAACTTAACAAAGAACTCCTTTCATAGCAAATGTTCATTTAAAAGAACTTTTACAAAATATTCAGATATTAGGAAATTCTTATATAACATATGTCTTTAAAATTAATTTTGTATATACTTTAGATTAAGACCGAGATCTATGGTATCGTGTTATCATCTGTGTGACTATATATTTTATTATCAGCAACAGATTTCTAAAAAAATATTTAACATTCTGACATTCTTATTTCAACTCTAGTCTCTAAGGTGATAAGAGTGAGGTATCTGCCCTTCATTGTTCTGTTTTTTTGGGGACTTCCCTTAAATTAGGACTTTCCAACTATGGTCAGCAGGTCAAATCCTTCTTGCCACCTGTTTTTGTAAATATAATTTTATTGAAACACAAACCTGTTAACTTATTTACATAT
The DNA here is from genome assembly GCF_963924675.1 of Phocoena phocoena. Taxonomy (NCBI): domain Eukaryota; kingdom Metazoa; phylum Chordata; class Mammalia; order Artiodactyla; family Phocoenidae; genus Phocoena; species Phocoena phocoena. The sequence continues at coordinate 104,650,008 of NC_089222.1, read as the reverse complement.
TTTCCATGGCTGCTTTTATACTATAATGTGGCCTGTAAAGCCTAAAATATTTACCATCTGGCTCTTTAAAGAAAGTTTGTCCACCCTTACCTTAAATAAAGCTATGATCTAGTCCTCAAAGTACATTCATTCCTAGATATGTTCAATGAAGGCTAAAGGAGTTTCTTGTCAGTGCATGGCTTTCAAGCCCAAAGTTTTGCTAAGCACCCAAACATAAAGCTAATACAATAATAAATATTGAGCAAGGACTTTGTTGTTCTATCATTTTTGCCTTTCTTTTACGCAGAAATCCACTAGTGAAAGAAATAGTGGGAATGTTCAGGGCAAATCAATTTATATCCTATGATAACAAATTGAAAATATCAAACAAAACAAAACAAAACCCTTTATCCTTGTCTAATACAAAAACACATGCCCTTAGAAGGAAAATGAGAATGCTATTCATCAATGAATCCCCTTCACAATTTTCATACTGGTATGAATTATAAATATTAAAAGAAGAGTTCATTGTTTTAAGTGTGAAAGTACATATGTACATGTAATGCTTAAACCAATAAAACTGGATGTTTCAAAGGCTAAATTATTTCACCATATTTGAAAAACTTCAAATGGCTTGAAAAGCAAATAAGCACACACAACCCAGTACTCTTGACCTTCCCCATCCTACCCCACTCAAAATTTGCCCCATTTAGAGACACTCCTCCATCTCAATACATGGTAACTCTATCTCTCCAGTTGCTAAGGCCAAAAAGCTTGTGGCATGTTGCCTCTTCTCTTTCTTTTAGATTCCACATCCAATTTTGTGAAGAACTCTACCTTCAGAAAACAATAAAAATCTAACCTCTTCCCAATACAGACGGTCCCCAACTTAAAATGGTTCAACATACGATTTTTCTACTTTACCACGCGTGAAAGCAATACACATTCAGTAGAAGCTATACTTTGAATTTTGAATTTTAATCTGTTCCCAGACGAATGGTACGTGGTAAGAGACTCTCTCACGATGCGGGGCAGAAGCAGTGAGTGGCAGCTCCCAGTCAGCCACGTGATCATGAGATCATAAACAACCAATATGCTTACAGCTATTCAGTACCCATACAATCACTGTTTTTCCTCTTTCAGTACAGTATTCAATAAATTACATGAGGTATTCAACAATTTATTATAAAATAGACTTTATGTTAGCTGACTTTGCCCAAGTGTAGACTAATGTAAGTCTTCTGAGCACGCTTAAGGTGGGCTAGGCTAAGCTATGATGTTTGGGAGGTTAGGTGCATTGAATGCATTTTGACTTACAGTGTTTTCAACTGACAATGGGTTTATTGGGGGTGTAGCTCCATGGTAAGTCAAGGAATATCTGCATGTAGAAATGTAGTACCCTGGTCCCTGTCACCTTTATGTCTTGTTAAGGTTGCAGTAGCTTCATAACTCATCTTCCTGTTTCCACCTCTGATGCTTCTCTTCCCACTCCCTTCTCAAAACAACAATCAGTATGATCCTTACCATTCTCCACTAAAAAGAATTAACAAGTGTTCATTTTATTATTCTTTCAAAATTTTATAGATTTGAAGATTTTTGAAGTATAATGGCATAAGAATTATCTATATCTATATTTATATCATCATCATCATCATGGTGTTCTAGCACATCACATCACTCATTTGCTCAAAACTTTCCAGAAGAGCCCATCTCACTCAAAGATAAAGTCAACACCATTAAAATCAAGGTCAGATGGTTGTCAGAGACTAGGGGTGGGGTGAGCATGTAATAATAATTGGAGGGAGTTCTGGGGGATGTTGGAGCAGTTCTGCCTCCTGACCATGGTGGTGTTTATACAAATCTATATGTGCGATAAAATTCAAACAACTTTACACCAAATGACAATGATCAAAAGTGAATTTATGGAAAATCTCCTGGAATTTAAATGAAGTCTTTAGTTTAGTTTATTGGACCAATATCAATTCCTGGTTTGGGTACTATAGTTATATAATATGTTATCATTGAGGGAAGCTGAGTGAAGGGTATGTGGGGATATTGTACTATTTTTGCATATGAATGAATTCTGAGTCTAAATTTCATTTCAAAGTAAAAGTTTTTTAAAAGTCTCCAGCACAGGGAACTCAGCTCGGTACTCTGTGATGACCCAGTTGGGTGGGATGGGGTGGGGGGAGGGAGGTCCAAGAGGGAGGGGATGTGTGTATGCATATGGCTGATTCACTTCACTGTGTGGCAGAAACTAACACAACGTTGTAAAGCAATTATACTCCAATAAAAAAGGAGTCTCCTGCAAGACCTTGTATGACTGGCCCCAGTTACCTCAACATTCTCATTTACTACTCTCAAGGTCATGGCCTCTGCTTCCACTGTCAGCCACCTTGCTCTTGCTTTGTAGTCATGTCCCATCCTTGGGTCTTTGCTCGAGCAGTGACCTCAGATACTCTCTTGACTAACCTCCAAGTTTTGACGATCACGTACAATGGCCTTTAATACTACAACATGCTACCACTCCACACACTTCCCAATCCTCTTACCTTGTTCCACTTTATTTTCCAGAGCACTTATAACCATCTATCATCATCATAATTTTCTTGGCTATTATGTTTATTTTCTGTCTTTCTGACTAAAATAAAAGCTGCATTGGGACAAGGATCTTTATTTTGTTTATAGATGATACCAAGTGGCTAGAAGGATGCTTTGGGCATAGTAGGTACTTCTAAATAAGTGTTGGATTAAGTAGCAGATCTTGGATTTTAAGTAGTGGAGGTTTCTATGTGAGCAGTGGGCCATGTGCTCTTTCAAGAAAAAGTGCTGTTTCCAACCACTTGCTATGTGTAAGATTGACTTAAAGCCCCAGCAGAAAACAAATAAATAATATTTTTCAGCTTGCTGCTGCAGGCACTATTGACAGCACATAGTATTACTTCTTTCTTTGCCTTTTTGTTTTGCACAAAGTCAAAATCTCCCTCTGTGCTGAATTCCACACCAGGCTGATTCGTGAATGGCTGCCGTTTCCCATGGTTTCCTGTTAGTACTCTATGTGCCCCACAGCAGTTCCACTGAAATCTTTGAGGCTGACCTGCTATTGCTCAACACATAGCAGCTGCTTAGGTGTCCTGCCGTCATGCATTCTCTGTACAGTTGCTTCTGAGGAGTTATATTCCAACAAAGGCTGAGCTTGCTCTTCTTACTATGCCATTTAATTTCCAGTAAGGTTTGCTGGTGGATGATGAGATGGCACATGGAACCAGTCATGGTGTGTGTTTTCAGACTCAGTCCTTAAAAGGCTGTAAGGACACCCTTGAAAATCTGCTAAAGATGGTTTTACATTTTAGAATAATTTTATTACTTTAACATTTGTATATTCTTTCCTCTTGATGCAATTAGAAATGTAATTCATCAGTTAGGCTGTCTTTATATGTGCGGTGTTTTCCCAAAATGCTAACCTCTGGTTTGTTCTTTGTATGTTCGGCAACTTTTAATACTTCAGCTTTCAGTTAACAGTCATGTGCATGGAGAGCTGTTGCCTGACCACTGAATTGAAAACACATTCTTACCTGTTCTTCTCCATGACCACACCCTACTTAGAACTTATCATTTTGTATGTTTTGGTTTGTTTTGTTTTGCGGTACGCGGGCCTCTCACTGTTGCGGCCTCTCCCGTTGCGGAGCACAGGCTCCGGACGCGCAGGCTCAGTGGCCATGGCTCACGGGCCCAGCCGCTCCGCGGCATGTGGGATCTTCCCGGGCCGGGGCACGAACCCGTGTCCCCTGAATCGGCAGGCGGACTCTCAACCACTGCACCACCAGGGAAGCCCCTGTATGTATTTTTAAATCGTGTGACCTGCATGCTGTTTGAGGGCATGGGGGAATTTCTCCTTGGTTTACCACTGTAACTTGGCACCTAGCACAGAATTTGGATATGATAGGTGATCAAAATAAGTATTTTATAAATAAATGTACGTTTGAAAAAATTAATTTCCACATGCTATTTGAGTAAATTCATATACCCAGGAAATAATTAGTAAAACAAAAGAGAACTATAAGCATCAGATATTGACTCATTCATATCTCTGGTATAGTACACTCTCATTGTTCTTTGAAAGTACTTTTCAATCATTTTCTATTTTAAGTACTTATTTAGAACATTGCACTACCTTTAACCTTCAAACACACACAAATACTGACATATTTATTATACCATTCTCTAAATATATACTATCATAGTATTATATACATACTTCAATGCAATAGTATTGAAGAGACAATACAATATTAGATATGATATAATAATAGACAAGATAACATTATGTTTTTTATAAAATAACTATTGATATTATTTAATTTGTTTAGCTCATTGCATACCTATGCCCAAAGGCAAAAGATAAAATATGCAATATTTTAAAGCTACAATTTTTGTTTTCCACTGGAAAGAACCCAAGTATATTATAACAAGCCTCAGAAAAAAACTGTCATTTATATCTACCTAGCCTACCTAACTAGGAAGGTCAAGTCTTGACTCTCCACATATCTCTATAATCAGTATCTACACGATTTGAACCAAAATATTTCAAGGTACTTACTCTAGTGAGAAGTTAAGTTAATTTCCTAGGGATGCCATAAATTACTACAAGTTAGGTGGCTTAAAACAACAGAACATATTCTCTTACAGTTCTGGAGGCTAGTAGCCTAAAATCAAGCTGTTAGCAGGGCCATCCTCCCTCTGAACATTCTAGGAAAGAATCCTTCCTTACCTCTTCGTGGTTTCAGGTCGCTGCTGCCAATCCTTGGCTTGTAGCTATATCACTCCAATTCTGCCTGTGTCTTCACATGGCCTTCTTACCTGTGCGTGTCTTCACATGAACACTTTATAAGGTCACTAGTTCTTGGATTTAGGGCCCATCCTAATCCAATATGACCTCATCTTAATTAATTACATCTACATAGACCCTATTTCAAAATTAGGTTTCATTCAGAAGTTCCAGTATTCATGAATTTTGGGGGGACACTATTCAACCTAGTAGTACCTGCCCTCTTGCCCCCCAAACTCACATCCAACCTATATGCAATATACATTCACTCATCTCAACATTTTCAAAAATCTTAACCCATTCCAACAACAATTTTATGTCCAGAACCTCATCTAAATATCATAGAATCAATCTCATGCTCTAAATCAAGTATAGCTGAGAATCTGGATGTGATCTATCCTGGAGCAAAATTCCTCTTCGTCTATGTACTTGTGAAACTGAAAAAACAAGTTATATGCTCCCGAAATACAGTGGAGGGACTGGCAAAGAATAAACCTTCCCACTCTCATAAGAAGAAAATGGAAGGAATAAAGGGGTCATTTGTCCCAAGCAAGTCCAGATCCCAGGAGCGCACATTCTGTTAGGTTTCAGGACCTGAGAACACTATTCTGTGGCTTGATGCTCAGTTCTGTAGGCCCATAGATGCTCTATCAGCCCTACTCTATGTTCCGTTCCTCTTCAGCTCTCCCATCAATCCTACCCCTTAGTGAAATCCTTCTCATCTTTTAGTCTTAGTTTAACTATTACTTAAATATTCTGAAGTAGATGAGGTCCCTTTGTTATAAATTCTCATATAAACACTTGTTTGTATGGCATTAGGGTTCTGCAAAAGAAACAGAAGTAATAGGAGATATAGATAGGTAGATAGATGATAGATAAAGATAGATATAGCTATAGGTATCTTGAGTGAGATTTATTATAAAGAATTAGCTCACTTAATATTTGTCCTGCAAACAGATTGTACCTTCTTTTTTTCCCCCTGTGCTATACAATAGGCACTCAACATCCATCTACTTCATATATAGTAGTGTACATATATTGATCCCAATCTCCCAATCCATCTCACCACCCCTTCCGCCTTGGTGTCCACGCTTTTGATCTCTACTTCTGTGTCTCTAGTTAACCTTAAGAATGCATTCCATATTACTCAGCTATAAAAAGAAATGAAATTGAGTTATTTTTAGTGAGGTAGATGGACCTAGAGACTGTCATACAGAATGAAGTAAGTCAGAAAGAGAAAAACAAATACCGTATGCTAACACATATATATGGAATTAAAAAAAAAAGAAGAATGGTTCTGAAGAACCTAGGGGCAGGACAGAAATAAAGATGCTTACATAGAGAATGAACTTGAGGACACAGGGAGGGGGAAGAGTAAGCTGGGACGAAGTGAGAGTGGCATGGACATATATACACTTCCAAATGTAAAATAGATAGCTAGTGGGAAGCAACCGCATAGCACAGGGAGATCAGCTCGGTGCTTTGTGACCACCTAGAGGGGTGGGATAGGGAGGGTGGGAGGGAGATGCAAGAGGGAAGAGATATGGGGATATATGTACACGTATAACTGATTCACTTTGTTGTACAGCAGAAACTAATACACCATTGTAAAGCAATTATACTCCAATAAAGATGTTAAAAAAAGAAAAAACAGTCTGTAGTTAAAGCACTTAATAATAGTTAAGTAAGTACAGAAATGTAAGGCAAAAAAAAAAAGAATGCATTCCAATATACATTAGGGACAGATAAATACTGTTTCATTCCACTTATACGAGGTAGCTAGAATAGTCAGATTCATAGAGTCAGAAAGTACATTGGTAGATGCCAGGGGCTGGGTTGGGGGGGTGGGGGGATGAGGAGGGGAAATATGGAGTTAGTGTTTAAAGGGGACAGATTTTCAGTTTAGGAAGGCGAAAAACTCGGGAAATGGATGATAGTGAGAGTTGCACAACAATGTAAATGTACTTAGTGCCACTGAACTGTATGGTTAAAGATGGTTAAAATAGTATGTTTTAAATTATGTGACTTTTACCACAATAAAAAAAAAAGAAAAGAAAAATTAGCTCACATGATTATGGAGGTTGAGAAGTTCCATGATCTGCAACCTGCAAGCTGGAGACCCAGGAAAACCAATGTCGTAAGTTCCAGCCTGAGTCCAAAGACCTGAGAACCAGGAGTTCCGATTGTGTAAGTTCTAGTCCAAGGGCAAGAGAAAATCCATCTCTCAGCTCAGTTGTTAGACAGAGAGAGAGAGAGAGAGAGAGAATTCAACCCTCCTCCATGATTCTGTTCTATTCTACCCTCAGTATATTAGGTGATGCCCACCCACATTTGAGAGAGCCATCTGCTTTACTCAGTTTACCAATTCAAAGGCTAATCTCTTCTGGAAACACCCTCACAGACACACAAAATAATGTTTAACCAGATATCTGGTATCCCTTAGTCCAGCCAATCTGACACAAAAAATAAATCATCATGTGCATTTTTGTTTATCAGCACTTATTACAATTAAATAATTTCTGAAATAAATTTGTTAATATCCGTGTCCTCAAATGGATGAAAACTATGAGAATAGAAGCAGTATACAACTTATTTACTGTTCCATCTCCAAAGTAAGCATCCATGTGTGGCATATACTTGGATCTCAAGAGATACTTTTTGAATTAATGAAAAAAAAAACAGATTTGGAATTCTCTCTTAAAATAAAACAACATGACTTTTCCACCTTGGGAGTTAATGTCATAGACAAAATGCCTGATTCTATATTGAAGTCCCAAAGAGTCATTAAGAATACTGATGAAGTGAAAACTAACTCTTATGCTTTTAATGATCTCAATATTTGAACAGAACAGGGAACTTTTAAAATTATTAAAATATTTTTTGGGAATTGATTAAAAATATTTCCAACATTTACAAAGTTATAATTGTAATAAATGAAAAATGCAACAAAACCTTCATTTCTTTTTTCTTTTTTTTTTTTTTTTCTTGCGGTACGCGGACCTCTCACTGTTGTGGCTTCTCCCCTTGCGGAGCACAGGCTCCGGACGCACAGGCTCAGCGGCCATGGCTCACAGGCCCAGCTGCTCCGGGGCATGTGGGATCTTCCCAAACTGGGGCACGAACCCGTGTCCCCCGCATCTGCAGGCAGACTCCCAACCACTGCACCACCAGGGAAGCCCTTCTTTGCTTTCAAGTAAACGTTCATCTAAGGCTGAATTTTCCAAAACTGATATCATAGAGAACAGTATTCCTTTAAGGCTACCTTAGGAAAGATGGGGAATAGACTGGCCGAATAATTTTGGGAAATAATATATTCAATATCCTCCTTCACCTATTGACACTTTCATAAAGTATATTAAGGAGGTAACAGCTCTGAGTAGTTCTGCAGAAAAGAAATTTTATTTTTTGAAAAAAAAATGCCCCTCCAAAGAATTTCATTTTCATAATCTTTGTAAACATTGTGTTGCACCTTTATTTCATGGAACAGTTTGTGAGAAATGTGCAAAGTAAAATGTGATGTGTTCGTTATTGTTTAATTAATTCCTGTTCCCATCTAGAGTAAATTAGGGAAAAAGCTGTCATTTATTTTCAAGAAATAGTATCTGACTTCTTGATATATCCCTTTATTTGCTAAAATTATTGTTTTAGGGAAATATGTAGTAGAAAAAATTGCTTGATTTTTGACCCAGCTGCAGAGGTCAGGGACTAAGCAGTATTTTGCTCCATTGGACATGTGGACATTATGAAGCCTAGTACATTCTAAATAAAAGTCAGGTCCTAAGAATGAGGACTGGTTGGACACCTGTACTTTTTCTTGCACCCCTCTCCTCCATGTCAAATTTCCTCTGCCTTAGGTGAAGGTGATACTAGGAAGAAATTACTGTGGGAATGTACATAGGCAATTTCTGTTTCTCATTTCTAACCTTAGAACCTCTCAGGATTTGACATGAGGGTTTGTTTTAGAACTTGTCACTCAGGATTTTCCAGTCTCACAAGCACTACCAGAAGATACGTAAATATTTAAACTCCTAGGTTGGCCCTCAACTCTATCTCCCGGATACCTTTAATCCCAATGTACTCCAGAGGAGAACAGTCCTGCAAAGAAAGGCACTCCCAAGATAATTTAACAATAATGAAAACAACAAAAAGCGTGGACTCATTTAATATTCATAAAAATCTATGAAAAAGGTATTATTTCTATTTCACAGAGAAGGAAATTGAGACCTAGAGTTTAAGTCACTTGTCCTAGGTCACACAGTTATTAAGTGAACAGATTTGAACCCAGATCAGCTGGCTACTCCTTTAGAGCTACTCCTAAGTGCTCCACCATAGAGCACTCACGTTCACTGAAAACTGTTGCTTTATTGAAGCCAGCTTAGTTCCCACCTAGCTGAATTTGAATTTATCTTCATAGTATCAGGACTTAAGTATTGTTTCATATTTTAGGTGTGTCAATATTGAATTGAGAATTCAAATTCAGTTGTAGCACAGTATATAAATTGGTGAATTTCAATTATTCCTATAAATTTGGATTAAAAACTCTATTTATATGTAAATGTTTATCAAAGACCTCTTTTTTCTTCCAATTCTAAAGATATAACTTTTCTTAAGCAATTAGCATATTCAATATGGGTGATTTAAATACTTTATGTTTCTTTCACACTTTAAATTTATTTTTTACTTTCTCACTTGATCTCTATAATTGCTTTTATATTACTGTTCTGATTGGTTATAAACAATTGGTTTTATTAAAATGTGTATCATTAAAAGTAACTCAACTAAAAAATAAGATTAGACTGGAAGAAAATTTTTTTTTTTTTTTTTTTTTTTTTTTTTTTTTTTTATGCGTTACGCGGGCCTCTCACTGCTGCGGCCTCTCCCGTTGTGGAGGACAGGCTCCGGACGCGCAGGCCCAGCGGCCATGGCTCACGGGCCCAGCCGCTCCGCGGCATGCGGGATCCTCCCAGACCGGGGCACGAACCCGCGTCCCCCGCATCGGCAGGCGGACTCCCAACCACTGCGCCACCAGGGAAGCCCTGGAAGAAAATTTAGCAATGAAAAAGTCACAGTCATTTGCCAAATATGAAATAACATTCTCAAAACCCATTTTAATGTATTCTAGTACATTTTCCTTCAGAAACAGAGATTCACTTATCCAACCTTGAAAGGGCTAAGACCTTTGGAAAACAATGGCCTTTAATAAGATTTAAAATAGCAGTTAATTTAAAAAAATGAAAATGTCTAATGTCGCCTACCATTCCTTCTCATCTTCTGCCTGGGTGCGTTTTTTTCTCAGAGAGCATAAGAAAGTTTGCAGAGTATAAGGAAACTGGATGAACAGAAATCAGAATTCCTAAGGCAGAGATAGAAATCAAATGAAATAAAACATGTAACAAAAGGTGAATAGTAACTAAACAGAATAGTGGATGAAGTAAGCTTATCTTGCCAAAGAATATATTATAAAAGTTATAGTAGATGATAAGACCTTCAAGAAATTTCAGATGATGAGCATCATTGTAATTTTCTTAACTACACTTATTTTTTTTAATAGATCTTTGTTGGAGTATAATGGCTTCACAATACTGTGTCAGTTTCTGTTGTACACCAGAATGAATCAGCCATATGCATACATATGTCCCCATACCCCCTCCCTCTTCAGCCTCCCTTCCATCCTCCCTACTCACCCTTCTAGGTCATTGCAAAGCACTGAGCTGATCTCCCTGTACTATGCTGCTGCTTCCCACTAGCTAATTTACATTCGGTAGTGTATATATGTCGATGCTACTCTCACTTCGCCCCAGCTTCCCCCTCCCACCCCGTGCCCTCAAGTCCATTCTCTATGTCTGCATCTTTATTCCCACCCTGCAACTAGGTTACTACATTTTAAAAAGATGTCGGTGTACTTGAATTAGAAGTGAATAAAGGTTGACTCAAAGCATATCATTAATTATCCTTGGCTGTTTTACCCTGTGGCTAATTCAGATGTTACTCAGGCAAAGGAGGGTTGATTTATTTAGTCTGGAATCCTATTCTCGTTAAAAAAAAAAGGCTTCGGCACCACTGACTGACACTTACAAGCCAGCCCTGCTGTTCTCCTTGGAAGCCTGAAACAAAACAGCAAAGAAAGGATGTTTCTAAATGAGCACTGAAAGTCCTCCATGTTGGAGGAAGGTATATTAAAAAGAAAGGCTTGGAAAGGAAATATTGCTGTTTAAGCCAATTAAGTTTTTAAAAATAGCTTTACCAGTGTTGTCCTGGTATGTCCAAACAACACAAAATCTATCATTGGTTTATTTCTATTTGAACTTTGACTTATTTAAAAATTTTTTTTAAAAACAGCAAAAAAATCAAATAAAATCTGAGGATAAATGGGGACCAAGCAAAGGCTTAAAGTTTTATAATAGAAAGCTAACAGTTTCTGAGATGATCCTGAGTTTGAGAAAAGAAAAACAATAAACCGATATGGTAACATGTTGTTTTAAAAGAGTGTGATTCCAGTAGGCTACAAGTACATTTTGTTAGTAAGTTTAACTGGTTCAAAGAAGCTCTCTTTGTTACTGGCTCATTTCACACTGGCCTTCAATAAAGTTCCTGCCAAATGTTTACAATAATGGAAAATATATGCAAAGTTCCTAATAGCTAGGATGTGCTTTCTGATGTATTAAGAAAAATTATGAACTTAATTATTTGTGGTAGGTTAATGTAACTTCATCCATTTTTCCAAAGGATGCATTTAAATGCCAAAAGAAACAGTTCACTTGCCTCAAGCCACACAAGTCAGTAGCGGAGCAGTGCTTGAGAGGGATTAAAATTCACAACTTCTGACACCTAGTCCACTAGGCCACACCAGCTTCAAACTGACCCCAGCAGATCAACTTTCTTTTTTATGAAAACACGTGTTTCCTAATGCTATTGCTGCTGAAAGATATGTCTGTTCATATGGCTAATCTTCATTACTTAGAAAGAAATAATAAGAAGGGATCACTCATCTTCAAGTTCACTGCATTCTCAAAAATTTAAAGTGATACTTCACGTTTTTAAAAACTCCAAATTTGATTTTCCCTTTTTAAAAAATTTCTTAACCTCTGTGGTCTACCTGGATTTTCATGTTTCTGTTTTTATTATTTTTGAGCTAGCAAACTTTTATTACATAATCAATGTGTTTGAAAGTAAGGCAATTGAATGTATTTTCAGGATTGTAGACGATTAGACATTATAAATTACGTTGATGACACATTAAAAGAGAAAGCCTAACTGTGCTGAATTTTCAAAAAAAAAATTCTGGTCTATAACTTTAGCACTTTAGCTCTAGCAGTAAATCAGCTGAGCTGAAAATTTATAATGTTCTTTGAGGAAGGTGAAATTTATTATTAGCTTTTATATACTCCATTATTTTCCCAAAGTGCCATAAAATAATTTTACAAGTTATTCTTTGCAGCCTTCCTGTGTTGTGGTGAATGATATAATTTTTCTTATTTACAAGTTAGAGGAGAAAATCAACCTGAGGTCAAAGCAAGGTTTTCTATCTTATATAAGGTCACAGGATAAACCTGTGAGCATTAGTTAGAATTGAAAAAATAACACAGTTTTATGACACGATTGTTTCTACATTCCTACTCTTTTAAACATCACAATCTAATTGAAATATTACTTTTGTAACTCTACTGCCTAATAATAAGATCTTTCAAGTAATTAGTGTTCATTGTGTGCCAGATACAGTTTTATGTGCTAACTTAATCTTCAAAACAATCTTATGAAGAGTTATTTTATACATTTTACAGAATGACTGAGGCACAGAGAATTTAAATGATATTCCTGCACCCAAGAAGGAGCATAGAGCTGTGGTTCTCAAAGTGTGAATCCCAGAGCAGCGACAGCATCACTGGGAGTATGTAGAAATGCAGATCCTTGGGTCCTCCTCCAGACCAGCTGAGTTAGAAACTCAGACTATAGGGCCCTACAATATGTGCTTAACAGGTTAATTTTGAAGCAAGCTGTAATCTGAGAACCACTGGTTTAGAACATAGATTCTAGAGGTAGACTACCTGCTTTTGAGTGACAAGGTTTTCGATTATGAGTTGTGTGACTTTAAGTCACTGGTGTCTCAGGGCCTGAGTTGGGTTTCTTTAGAATGTGAGTGATAATAAAAGTACCTCTTTGAGGAGACTGTCAAGAGCAGTAAAAGTGTATGTATAACAGATTTCAGGTGGCTAGTTTTTCTTCTGTGAATACAAATTTAAAACTTAATTTTAGTATCCATGGGGTCAGAATTAATTTTTACATGAGGATCTATCAATATTATATATTAAAGTATTCTGCATGCTCTCTGACAGCAAATGGTTAGTGACTGAGATCTCATATTATTATCGTTGTTGTTAGTAGTACTATTATGAATCATTGTCATTGATAGCCATTATTTGACTTGTAGAAGACTGGGTTATTGGTTTACCTTTGACCTTAAGCTCAGGAATCCATTTCCACCCCCTGGATTTCTGACCACTGCCTTCTTGTTTGTGCCTGTCTGTCTTTAGCCAGCTGTTGGTCCACCTGTTCTTTATGACTAAGAGAGTTAGCCATGGGGACAGCTTCTTCTGATCTACAGCCAGCCTGACCCTCCCTTCTTTCTTATTTCCATAAGAAAAGATGCAATAGTGTGTTGAATCTTGTAGCTTGGGCAAGAATTCAGTCCACCATAACCATTTTAAATGTGTGTCCCCTCTTATTTAGTACCTTTCTTTTAGTCAAAGTCAATAAATGTTATACTTAAGCACGTACATGTTATCAAATTTTGTCTGTGCCTCATGGTTGTAATTTTTTGAATAAGTTCAATGTCAACTTTCAAATATTACTTGCTACAAAATTTCCCTTATACATCATTTTTCTCTTTTCCTATTTATTTCTGATTAAAAAATTGTGCTTTGATTAAAAACAAATAGCCATACAAAAAACCATGCTTCTTCCCCAGAATATTTCCCAAGTTGTAACAATAATACTTTTTAAAAATTAACCAAGTAGGAAAACTTATATTTCCTTCCCTTCTATATATTTGTAACTTTTGTGTACACAAAATATAGATTATTCCCATCATTTATTACTTTCTGATAATATTATGATATTCCCTGCTTCAGCACTGAGACAAAAAGTTGTCTATTCTTATTCATTAAGCCCAACAATATTGAGGAAAGGACATCTTTAAATATTCAGTTACTCTCACCTTTTGTATCTCCTGAAAGGCACAAGTTAAGAAAAAGAAAACAACTTAGAAATAGCAATCTAGCATAATGTTTTTAAATACTCCAAAGTAAGATTATTTTTCTGCAGCATACAATAAAGTTGGGTATATTTCTGATTAGTGTTCATAATAAACTTAAAAGATTTTTTTATGGCTGAAATTCCATAAAGTTAGATTTCACATGGGGAAGTCAAGTGTCCTGCATGAGCTTGACATTCTCTGGTCTTCAGTATTCTTGGACATGATTATCTCTAAGATGCTTAGATCTCTGAATTTGTGTCCAAGGAAAAGAAGGAGGAGAAGGAAAAAGAAGAAAGAAAGAAGAAAGAAGAAATGACCAGAAATATAACGAAAACAAATGCTGTCAAATGAGTCAGTTTACATTTACTACTATATAAGTTACACTACCAATTCTTGGCTAGTATCTTTAAAAATAAAATGTTTTAAATTATAACTTTAACTTAAAATTTCAATTCAAAAAGTCCATAAGTCATATAATTTAGCTATATTCCACACATCTGTGGTTGTATTGATAGATTGCACAAAAATTATATCAGCAATTAAACTAAAACCCTATCTTTTACAAATAATGTAAAAGTTCAAAAGTGTAAAAGTGTCTTTGAACTTTGCTTTGCTGCAAGTGTCGAGGAATTAATCCATTAATACTTGTTAGAAAATGGAACTAAGTTATATGCTATGCCAGAAATTTAAATATCCATGTGTCTTTGCAATGAGACAAAGAGCAGTGTTCAGTGGAATCATCTCATTTTTTCTAGTTGTGTGAGAGAATTGCTTGTTAAATACCTTAAAATCATTCCTGTTTAGTATAGTTTTGAATTTTTTACTTGATCCGTATTTATATTTACTCTTTTCCTCTTTGTCCACATTCATATTCAAAATCTATCATGTTTAAAAGTAACCACGTAACTCATAAAAAGGTGGAATATTATAAGGAGAATGAAGGGTATTATTTTTCACAACTTGGTAACATAAAGAGGTTTTAAAGTAAACATGTAAAGCTGGGAGTTATTTTATGGAATTAGTGTTCTCTGACAGTTAATATAAAAGACTTAAGGAACCACATGTCTTTGGCCTGAAATAAATTCTGGCTTTATTATTTATTATAAAATTATAATCTTCATCAATGGTTGTGTTCACTAGTGGAAATGAATGTTTTCCTTATCTAAGTAAGTAGTTTATTAGTCCAAAAGTAATCTATTATCATTGGAAGATAAATTTTCATCTTATTCAAGTAATTTCTGTGTGTTGAGCCAAAAGATTTGATTTCTTATTCCAGCTCCTTTAGCACCACCTACGTTCTCTTTACTTTATCTCTGTAAGCCTCACTTTGTTTATGTTAATTGAAAATAGAAATATGCTTATAAATCCTTAACATGGAGATACAAATGAGATGAAGTAATAGCCTTAAAAGGCTATAAGAATGTAATTTCCTCTCAACTGTCCATTTCTGCATTCCTCCTATTTATTTTATATCTTTTGTTGCTTATACCTTAGATAAAATCTTATATTGATAGAACAGTAGCCACCTTCTTTCTTTTTGCCCATTTCCTTCAGCCTTATTTGTAAAATCTAACTTAGAAGAGAGCTTTCAATAAATACAATCCATGTGAATGAATGCTTTTCAAGTGGAAATTGAAGAGGCAAAAAATATGATGAGTGAAAATAGTTGTAGTACATGTAGTTGGTTCTCACTACTCTTGGTAGTTATGTTCTATAAATATGAATATAAGTGTAGACTCTTGCGAACATCAGTTGATCAATACATAAACCTTCTTTTGTAATACCATATTTAATATACATTGTTTTTGTTTTTGCGGTACGCGAGCCTCTCACTGTTGTGGCCTCTCCCGTTGCGGAGCACAGGCTCCGGACGCGCAGGCTCAGCAGCCAGGGCTCACGGGCCCAGCCGCTCCACGGTATGTGGGATCTTCCCGGACCGGGGCACGAACCTGTGTCCCCTGCATCAGCAGGCGGCTGCTCAACCACTGCACCACCAGAGAAGCCCATAATATATATTGTTGATTCATTAGCATTAAACTCAAGGCCAACAGCACTATAACTCAAGTCTGGGGAAGATTTTTGAAGTCATGTATTTACTCTGTAAGGCACATTACAGCCTTCTTGAGTTTAAAACATTAGGCAACACTTCAGCACTATGCCTTGAGGCCATTTAAAATAGTGAACTCACCAACATAAGGCATAAAAATGTGGCAATAAATAGACCACAAAAAGGACATTTGTTTACAGTGTGAGACCTGAAACAAGAAGGAAGAATCCGCTTTGTTTGACCACAGCTGGGAATTGTACATGTCATACAACAATTTTTTTGCCACTCTGTGCATGCCCTCAGGTGACCAGGGACTGGCCACAGGTATTGACATTGGAATCACAAATAAATTTTAGTGTGTAGACAAATTCACAAATATAGAATCCACAAGTAATGAGGATCAACTTCATTTGTTATGTCCTATTTATACACCACTCTCTCATTTTGTCCAAGCCTCAAAATAGTTCCTTTGCCCCTTTATGGCATGTTTTAAATTTATTTACTTTTTAAAACTTAAAGAAAAGAAATCATTCCATCTCTGACAGGTTAGTGCTCTAGTGTTTTGTTCTATTTTAGCATTCTTTAGTACTTTATTAATATGACAGATACTCAGCTGCTAACTAATTGAAATAAATGATTTGTAAGCAACTTGCAAGTATATTTAGAGAGGAGAAAAATTAGGGCAAGTGATTTAAATAAAATCATCAGACTCTTGTTTAATGATCTGTATTAAATTCTAACATTTTCTAATGAGTAAGGAGTAATATCCTAATCTGAATGCCATAGATTTCCATGAAGTAATAGAGAACAGAAAAACGTGACTGTAAGATGTATCACTTGTGTCATAATTAAAATAACTTATCTAGAGGTAAAAATCAATACCTTTGATAGAGCCATCATTTTGATAGAGTGAATTGAATGCGTGCCTTGTACCCCTTCACGTCACAGTTTTCCGCACTTCTGAAGACTGAACGGTGACTTTGGATGGTAACCAGGGAGGCGGGATAAGGTAGCTTAACCAAGAAAATTTAAGGAGAACTGAAGCCAATCACGTAATGCTCACCAAGCCACTCTTCTCAATGCAAACAGTAAATGAGAGGATTGCCATCTTTCCTGTACATATACATCTATCAGATTTCATGCTCCCGTTTCACTAGGTTGATATGTATGGTAGTTACTGCACATTTATAATTTTTTTGAATTCTTCCAACCTTCTGTTCAGCAGACATTAATATTTCCAGAATTTGACTAATGATGAAACTAAAGCTGAGTGGTTGTGACTTGTTCAAGTCAAACAGCTAGTAAGTAGTTTAATTAAAATTGAAGTTAAAGTTGGAGAGACTCGTCCATAATTTTCCCACTACATCTGGTATTATGTATATCAACCCAAAATCCCTACTATTGTGTATGCTATAAGATAGTCCTTGGGAGAGCAATGTCAGTTCTACACACTCCTTTCCCTGGAGATTCGTGTTCTTCAAAAATCACTGACAGCTCCTAAAATCAAGAAGACACGACAGAAGAAAGAAAAATCCACCAGAACTGTGATAGTTCTAAGACAAGACATCCTCATGATAGAGGAAAATGGATTTCCCTTTACAACTATACATTCCCTAAACCTTCGCAGTGTATAGCTGGGAAAATGTGCATTTGTAGTCATACTAATAAAGTTCTTAACTTGTGAGAGTGCTATGCCTTCATTTGTGAAAAGTGAGAATTAAGATACTTCTCTTGGATGCTAAGAGGTTCAAATGAGATATAAGTGAAAGTGCCTTTCAAAACACACCTAACTCACTTATAAATGTGCTCACTCCCATCAACTTGCTTCTCCAACCTTGAATTTTCTCAGTAATACATTAAAATGCTTCAATGTTTTCCACAATTGATAGCTAACAGGATATAATATACAGTTTGTGAGATTTTATGTAGAGCTCTTCATGTTTGGTTTAAGTATTCCAAACCTGTATCATGGAAAAAACCATGGTTTCTTTTATTCCTTAAATAAATATGTATCGAGGACATATGAGAAGCAATGCTGAGAACTAGTACTGTAATAACAAGTAAAGCAAAATATCTTCCTTCAGTAAAAGGAAATACAATGCAATGCAATGCAGTACTTATTCTGCATAACCCAGGAGACAGATATAGTTGATCAAGTTTTGGAGGGTTGCAGAAGGTAATGTGCAAACTGAACGCTGTGGGATGAGTAGCAGTCAGTGAGCACAGGACTGGGGAGAAAAAGCAAAGGGAAAATTTTTTCAAAGAGGCCACAAGGCAAGAAAAACAACAGTGCCTACATTTTTAAAATAGATGCTCTAGAGGATATGCATCTTCTATAAATGTCCATGCTCTTAAATTGTACATAGGTAATTTCTACTTCAGAACATATTCTGACTGATTTATCGGCGTCACAGAATGCCATCCATAAAAATATGTCAACCTTTTAAAGAATAAGTGATAGTATGAAAAGGCTCATAACACCTTTTCTTAATCCCTTCCCCCTCAGATAGGATGTCTTTAGAGCATTGCATTGTACAGAGTGAGGATGTCTCTGCCTGGGTGCTTAAATGATTGATTAAACCTGCCACTAGCAAATTCTTTAAACTGGATACATGTTGATTGAGTAGGAAGGAATATTTAAATGGATGCCTGACTGTGAAGAGAATGGTTTTGTAAATTTCTTTACAGTGCTCCTAATTAAAGTTCTGATAATACAGTATTGTGAGATAACTTGTTCTCTTCTATTTTTAATGTGGCAATTTTAAAATGTGCATATAAATTAAAAACACAGGAGTCAAAAGCAGCAGAGATTGATAACAGTTCTTCCCTTACCTCTTAGATGTTGTTTGGGGAAGAAAATATGAAATAGGTTTGATTGAGAGAGAAAGTTTTACTAGGCTTTCTATATTCAGGAGAAAGATTTATGATTCTAATCTGAATAGCCCTCTTAGGAAGTCTAGGTTCCCACCGAACACAGGAAATGATGTATTTTTCTACAGCACTAAAGGACACATTATGTATTAAAGAGAATATCTGAAAGTCAGTCTGTTTTGAAGCTATCCAGCTGCAGTTTTAACTTAAATAGACCATAGTAACTTTTATACTTTTCAAAGTGATATTAAGGATCAATATAACAGTTTTCAACAAGTAGATCCCTTCTAAGATGTCATCTTACAAAGCTCATGATTAATTGCATAGATACTCATATGAAACAGCATTGCCTATCCCATACCCCCCAAAAAACACACTAGATACATGCAAAGTAATGAAAACATCAGAGACCATGCTATCTCTCTGTATGCTACTGTACTATCAATTTTCATGTCTTGAGACTATTCTAATATCAAAGCGTACTTTTTCTCTGAAAACTTTTATTTTTTTCTCCAAATAGATGGTTCTCTTATCTGAATGCAGGCAATGATGATGATGATGATAAAACACACTAATTCTGAATTTTATGTGGAATTATTACATGCACATACAATGAAGTAGTGATATCTAAAATCCAACTATAATGTAACTGTATAAAAAATCCTTTAAGCTTTTGAATATATTTCTAGTCAAAAATACAGTAGATCTTTCATGCATTGAAAATGTTTCATTATATGAATATGTGAAAATTAAGAATCTGAACTGGCATGAACATCTTAAGAACAAAACAAAAATAAGTTTACACCACAAAACTTTAGCTGAGAACTAGATGGAAATGGTAGAACTTTTCTAGGCCACTGAAAACATGATGCTTTTACACAAAGTATTTTTCTTATGCATTTCAAGACATGTTACTATAAAAATAACACACCCTGGAGAACTTTTATTTCATGGGTTTATAGTTCAAACTCTAAACCACCCATTTTAGTAGGAAAAATGATCCTAGTATATTCTATTTGTTGTCATAACATGATGCCCTGGTGTTTTGTTGCTCTCTCTCCAAAGATTTCCTGAAACTTTGTCAGTGACTATTCACGTTCCCATTTATGTAAATTCCCTATGTATTAGCTAATACAATTTAAGCCATTGATTCTTCTTCCTCCTTTTAAAAAATCTTTTACACAATGATTCTCTATCAGACTCTCCTTGGATGGTGAAAATGGTTTCAGTGGGGTGTTTAACTGTCTTCTCACTTCACAGTCAGGAGGTTGGCTGTAGCTGCCTTTCCAAGGAAGGTTCATGAGGGTTCTCTAAAATATATTTTATTTTTTGACAAAGATCTTTGCTTTTACAAGCTTTACGATGGGTTTATACTTTTTACAAGATGTCTTTCTCAAACATGCACAATTCCCCAGCAGTCTTTTAAAATCGAATCAAAACACTTTTCTTTTGGAGGAGTTTTACCCCAAAGGCTAGTATGTTATACATATTTCCTGCTTGACTTTTCATTTTAAAAGATTTATTCTTAATCCCAGGCATATTGGGATATTATTCAGACAGGGTATCAAGTTTGCTCGGCCTCAGTGGCATAGTGGCAGCCTGCACATTGCCGCAAAATTAGCTGGAAACAGGTCTCTGCCCTGTAGGTGGTTAGAGTCGGAGAAGCTTGGCTTTGCCAGGTGGGAAATCAACCTGTCAGGAAGAGCCCTGGAAACATGATTAGTTTACTAACTTCATTTAAGGAAAACGTTTGCAACACCGTGTTCCCTCTGCTCTTGGAGTCTGCCGTTGCTAAACAATCCAGTGTTTCATATGGGCTGAGTGGAATGCCATGTGCACACCCAGCGGGAGGACCTTCCAGGCTTGTGGGCTTCCTCTGCCTTGTGATCTTGTGGACTTCTTGTGCAAAGCCCTATTTTTGTGACTCCTTCTCTGCCCTCTCACTCAATAACCCACCACAACAAATACACAAATCAGGAATAAAGTGAAAGAGAGGTTGCTCTACTATTTTCAGATCTTAATAAATCTTATTAAAGATTTGCTTATATAAATTATCAGCTTCTCTGGTAGAGCATTTCTAATGACTAGGCTCTATGCCTCAGAG
This sequence comes from Phocoena phocoena, assembly GCF_963924675.1. NCBI lineage: Eukaryota > Metazoa > Chordata > Mammalia > Artiodactyla > Phocoenidae > Phocoena > Phocoena phocoena. The sequence continues at coordinate 104,628,926 of NC_089222.1, read as the reverse complement.
GTTTGCCTTAATTTCCCAGAAGAAATGCTCTAAAATGAGTGCAAATTAACTTTTAGAAAGAAGATAGATTTCATTCCTCTTAAGTGCCTCGGGCTGGGGGAGGGGTGAGGCTGAGCTCACATTAAGTGTGTTTAGAACTGCATCCTTAACTTGAGGATTCTTAAATATGCATTTGACTTGCTTGGTGGTAGTTTAAACTGTGGAAAATTTGAACCAAATGTGTATACCGTGGGGTTGTTTTCCCCCAGGTTTTTAAATAGCAGACTAAGTATAATTTAAATTCCAGGAGTAGCCTTTTATTTTAAATTTAAAATTGTTTTTTGCAAGTAAACAGCTATGGCAAAGGAACTAAACTGTTTTCTTAAAGATTATTTCTTATTAGTGTGTGCACATACTCACAAAAGCCCATTCAGGTAGGAAGAAATATGTTCTCTTGTCCTAAGTAATGTGTTTTAAAAACAAGTTCTTTTTTATTAATGAAACTTTACTCTGTTTACCAAAAGAGTTAGAGAAAAGGTCAGTAACAAGAAGTTGTACTACACTTTAATATTTATAGTTATTGATTGTATTCATATACCTCACGCTGTCTATGGCTAATTAATTTTTATACTTTCTTTTATGTGTAGCTGTCTTTTGATTACTGGCTTAGACATGTGTTTAATAAATGTTCAAAATAAATGGTACCAAAATTTCAAAGATATTATTCAGTTTGTTTAAAATTCAGTGAAGTGTGCTAGCGTGTAAGCTGATTTTTAATGTAAGACTTTGACTAATTGACTTTTTCTTTTTAACAACTAAGTGTTCCGTAATAAGGCCATCTGTCACAATAATGGATCCTACAGTACTTATCTGCTATGATCCTAAAGTAAGGGTAGGATAACTATGTTATATATTTGATTACTATTTTGTCTTCTTGTTAATTGTTGATTACAGCCCTCTTTGTTAAGTAGTCAATGGTCATAAAAAATAGTATCTGAACCCTTAGTATTATTATATACTTCATTGGGAAAAAACATTTTAGACTAAATATGGTATGAAAAGAGACATTTACTTCAGTAACAAGAAATGATCTCTACTAAACTTGTTAAACCATAGTATCTGACAGTGTTCTAATATCACCCTAAAATTTGAACTGTCTTTTCATTCATCCCACTTATAAACTCAGAAAAAAATATATAAAATTATTAACTACAGTGTTTAAACATTCCTTGCTGTGTATGCACCTGTGTGGGTATGTGTGTGTTTGTGTGCGTGCGATGGGAAGCACAGAATTAAATACTACATCAGTACAGCCATATATAAAATTGAGGTAATGACATTTACTTCCTGAACATATCAGTGGGTTTACAGAGTAATGCTCATGTTTCATAAAGACTTTTAACTACTATTTCATAGAAAATACTGATATTCCAGGTAGGAAGCTAGATAGACTTTTAAACAGGACTTATGGAATAAGTGGTTATAGGCAGTCCACCTACAATTCTGTGGTTCTGCTATAGAGACAGCATCTCAGGGTTAATAGTAATCAATACAGAGGCTCCAGAGGATTGAAAAGAAAAATGGGGCTGGAGTTGGGGAAGGGGTGGCGTTGTCACCGTATCTCTCTCTTGTACAGCTTATACAAATCAAAGCACTTGAGTAGTGACAAGTGATGTTTCTATTCTCATCAATCAGTACTGAGTGAACTATTCTGGGGGGGTGATTGCTTTTCAGAGAGTCAAGCATGGTATAATTGGGTTTCAGGTGAACTAAGCAATGCATCAATATAGTTATAAGATATGGTTTTGTTACATGAAGTCATCTGCATTGTATTTATGTGTGTCTTACCTCTGTACACAGCCATAAAATATATAAGGGATATACCACTTAGTAATAAGTATGACGCAATCATATGTATTATATAAACATACTAACATTACTGTCTTCACTATTGTTCTCTAACTATGAATAGGGTGGATTTTGAGTTATTTTCCCAAAAGTGGGAATAGCTGTATCCTGCACATAATTATGATTCTTGTGATTGGACTTGTATATATACATATATTATATATATATATTATATGTATTTTTATATATTATATATATTATTTTATTTTATTTTTTATTTTTTTTGCGGTACACGGGCCTCTCACTATTGTGGCCTCTCCCGTTGTGGAGCACAGGCTCTGGACGCGCAGGCTTAGCGGCCATAGCTCACGGGCCTAGCCGCTCCACGGCATGTGGGATCTTCCCGGACCGTGGCGCGAACCTGTGTCCCCTGCATCGGCAGGCGGACTCTCAACCACTGCCCCACCAGGGAAGCCCTGTTGTTGAGTTTTATAAGCTGTTTGTATATTTTGGAAATTAAGCCCTTGTCAGTCGCAACATTTGCAAATATTTTCTCCCATTCTGTAGGTTGTCTTTTCATTTTATTTATGGTTTCCTTTGCTGTGTAAAAGCTTGTAAGTTTGATTAGGTCCTTTTTGTTTATTTTTGCTTTTATTTCTATTGCTTTGGGAAACCTATAAAAATATTGGTACTATTTATGTCAGAGGATGTTTTGCTTATGATCTCTTCTAGGAGTTTTACGGTGTCATGTCTTAAGTTTAAGTCTTTGAGCCACTTTGAGTTTATTTTTGTGTATGGTGTGAGGGTGTGTTCTAACTTAATTGATTTACATGTCACTGCCCAACTTTCCCAACACGACTTGCTGAAGAGACTGTCTTTTTCCCACTGTATATTCTTGCCTCCTTTGTTGAAGATTAATTGACCATAGGTGTATGGGTTTTATTCTATTCCATTGATCCATATGTCTGTTTTTGTGTCAATATCATGTCATTTGGTTACTGTAGCTTTGTAGTATTATCTGAGGTCTGGGAGGGTTAGGTCTGCTTTGCTATTTTCCTGAGGATTGTTTGGCAATTCTGGGTTTTTATGGCTCCATATAAATCTTATGATTATTTGTTCTAGTTCTGTGAAAAATGTCATGAGATTTTTTTATATCTGTAGATTGATATAGGGATAGCATTATATCTGTAGATTGCTTTGGGTAGTATAGTCATTTTAACAATATTAATTTTTCCAATCCAAAAGCATGGGATATCTTTCTATTTCTTTAATCATCTTCCATTTCCTTTATTAATGTTTTATAGTTCTCAGCACATAAGTCTTTCACCTCCTTGCTCAGGCTTATTCCTAAGTTTTATATTTTTGGTGCTATTTTAAAAGATATTGTTTTTTACATTCTCTTTCTGTTATTTCATTGTTAGTGTAAAAAAATGCAACTGATTTCAGTATGTTAATCTTGTATCCTACTACCTTGTGAATTCATTTATCAGTTCTAGTAATTTTTATGTGGAGTCTCTAGGATTTTCTATATATAGTATCATGTCATCTGCATATAATGACAAATTTACCTCTTCCCTTCCAATTTGGATACCTTTATTTCTTTTTCTTGTCTGGTTCCTGTGGCTAGGACTTCCAATACTGTGTTGAATAGAGGTGGTGAGAGTGGGCATCCTTGTCTTATTCCAGATTTTAGCAAGAAGGCTTTCAGCTTTTCACCATTGAGTATTATATTGGCTGTCGGTTTGTCATAAATAGCTTTTATTATGTTGAGATATGTTCCCTCTATACCCACTTTGGTAAGAGTTTTTATCATGAATGGATGTCAAATTTTGTTAAATGCTTTTTCTGCTTCTATTGAGATAATAATGTGGTTTTTGTCTTTTCTTTTGTTGGTGTGGTATATCACATTGACTGGTTTGCATATGTTGAACCATATTTATGAACTTGGGATGAATCCCACTTAGTCATGGTGTATGATCTTTTTTATGTGTTGTTGGATTCGGTTTGATAATATTTTGTTGAGAATTTTTGTATCTATATTCATCAAAGATATTGGCCTGTAATTTTCTTTTTTGGTGGTATCTTCATCTGGTTTTGGTTTCAGAGTGATGGTGGCTTCATAGAAAGTCTTTGGGAGTGTTCCTTCCTCTTCAATCTTTTGGAAGAGTTTGAGAAGGATTGACAAAAGTTCTCCTTTGTATGTTTGGTAGAATTTGCCTTTGAAGCCATCTAGTCCTGAACTTTTGTTTGTAGGGAGTTTTTAAATTACAAATTCTATTTCACTTCTAGTGATCGGTCTGTTCAAATTATCAGTTTCTTCTTGATTCAGTTTTGGTGGGTTCTAAGTTTCTAGACACTTGTCCATTTCTTCTAGGTTGTTGAATTTGTTGGCATATAATTATTCATAGTATTCTTTTATGGGTTTTGTATTTCTGTGGTATCAGTTGTTTCTCCTTTTTCATTTCTTATTTTGTTTATTTGGGTTCTGTCTCTTTTCTTCTTGGTGAGCCTGGTCATAGGTGTGTCAATTTTGTTTACCCTTTCAAAGAACCAGCTCTTGGTTTTATTGATTTTTTTATTACTTTTAAAATCTCTATTTTATTTGTTTACTGGACTTGTATATTTTACTTAGACGATTAGCTCATGATAATAATAGGTATTATTTACTAGATATTCTCCATGGTGTTCACATATCTGTGAAGGTCCATTCATGCAGTCTTTTACTCAGCACAGTTTTATTGAACATCTACTCTGGACTAGACATACCTGTAGGGTCACATACCATGGTGAGTAAATATAGATCCTGTCTTGGCTCCTCTGGCATTTTCAGTCTTTGAGCCAAAAACAAAATTGGAATAATGATTTAGTCAAAATTGTGATGATGGTTATAATAACCTATTCTCAAACGTCACTGATAAGTGACATTTAAGCTGATATCCTTCAAAAATTTACTGAACACTTACTACAAGCAGACACTTTAATGGATGTGGGGGAAACAGCAGGAACACAGATATGTATCCTTTAATATAGAAGTTATCTATTATTCTTCTTGTTGATTAATCATAAGCCATAAACACCTTTTCTTGGGGTATATCTGTAAAAGCATAGGTTATCTACCATGTATCTTTCATTCAAAGCTTCTTTTCCTGCCTTTTATCTTTCTCAGCTCCATCCCCTTCCTACACAATGGGGAAGCAATGTTCAATTTATTCATATTCAAGGGAATTGATAGATCATTACTTTTAATGGCATATCACAACTTAATTTGATGCATACCATGCTTTCTCATGTTTTTATTTGCTATACTGGTATTTTTGAAAGATCCGTTATCAATTATAAGTGCCAAAACTGGGATAACAAGTGAATAAATATGGAAAATGTAGTGAGTTATTGCAACACCCACCATGGGCAGCCAAATAGATTTGTCTTTTCTCTATAGGAATAAAACAATCCTCTACACCAAAGCTGAAATGTGTCATGGCTTTTTAAGTATAACAATATAAATTACTGTGCGCCATGCTGATTTTTTGGGTCAGGTTAACTGATAGATGAATAACAGGAGCCACTGAAAGGTTTTGCCTTTAGTTTTTGGAATTTAAGTTGTATTAACCTTTGTATAAATACCGAATTAACAGCCAGCTGTTTCCGCAGTTTACTTGATATGGGAGTAGCCAGGGCAAAAGAATGATTGTAGATCCAACCAATGCAAATAACTATGTTTGGAATACAGGTATAAGGAATTTGTTCTCAGACGAAGTAAAAGGGCATGAACAAGTTTTAACTAGTTATTATGGGTAATAGAAAGAATTTATTGTAGCAAAGTAGAATAAACAATGAAGCAAAAAGAAAATGTTTAAACTGATGAGTAGTGTCAGGTTTTCTGAAGGTTCAGCCTTGTTTATCTGAATCTTCATGAAATTCTGTGAGGTAGCTTCCTAAAGTAGAGGAAAAACATGTAATATTGCAGTGTTACTGTCATTTACTCAGTGGAGGCTGGCACGGTGGATAAAGCACCTGAATATGGTCCATATATGCTTCCACTGATCTTCCCCAGGTAAACTACCAGTAATAATACTGGGGGAGGAAAAACCCAGTTATATTTTTACCTTGCAGGAAACATCTCTGCTGATTTTCAGATGGACAAATAAACCACCAATCACAAAATGCCAGGGCCCTTTTTATCTAAATATGCATTTCACAACACACTGAAGATAAGGAAAGTTTTTTCTGCAATATAATTTCGAATCATCTGAAATTAATTCTGAAAGATAAGTAGAAATCAGGGTCTGACATAAAATGTGCTGGGGTTGTTAGAAAATATATAATTTCTATTCTTAACTCCACCAATAACTTTTAAGACTGTTGACTATGTCATTGAACCTCAATGCAGCACTTCTTTATGCTGAGCTGACTGCTGTTTGGCTGATGAAGACATTTTACATATGCATTAAAATAATACAGACATAAGAGGTTAAATAAGAGCAGAAGCAAAATAACTGGATGACAAAATAGCTCAAAAATGTTACTCATTTCTATCCCTTTTTCTCCCATATTCTGATTCTTTAAATATAAATCTCATTGTACATCACACTGAAACACAAAATAAAAGAGAATTTATATTCTATACAAGTAAGTTTGACATGTAACTGCTACAAATTTGAAAATTCTGTTTCTTCTCCTTATATAAATATGTACCAGAATTGAAAATAGAAAGCAATCATAATGAAACAAGTGGAATATGTTTAATTTCTTCTTCTTAACTTTTTTAAAAGGTAAAATTGCAGCTCCTCAATTATAGGGTTTGCATTAAAAAAAATTCTAGGAACTTACATGGACTTTTCTATCCATATTTCCTTGTCAGATTTAGCTTTTAGTCATGTATCTCAGTGGTGTGCTAACATAAATACAGGACATTTGTTGTAGACACAAATGTCTACATTTATACCAATGTACTATAAAATGTTATCATTTTACTAATATTAGAATTTTATGAAAAATGTTATTAACATTAAGTGTATTAATTTGATCAATTTAATATTCATATTACATTTATTACAAATTGTATTACTAGTAGTTATTCATTATATTTATTATCATAAATTTAATTAATATAGGTGTAGAATTTCATACACATATATATAACAATGAACAGAAACTGTACATAAAAATAATTCTAAAAAATTAATTAAGTCAAACTTGTGTCCAAAGCACATATTCGTTGTTGTCACAGAGATATATTCTGGATAATATAATACTATTTTCATTTGGAAATCCATACACATTATCTTTAATAAACTGCATATTTTGGGAAGTTCTATAAATGCAACTTGCTTCATCTTTTTTTTTTTAACATCTTTATTGGAGTATAACTGCTTTACAATGATGTGTTAGTTTCTGCTGTATAACAAAGTGAATCAGCTATACATATACATATGTCCGCATATCTCCTCCCTCTTTTTTTTTTTTTTTTGCGGTACGCAGGCCTCTCACTGCTGTGGCCTCTCTCGCTGTGGGGCACAGGCTCCAGACACGCAGACTCAGCAGCCACGGCCCACGGGCCCAGCCGCTCCACGGCACGCGGGATCCTCCCTGACCGGGGCACGAACCCGCGTCCCTCGCATCGGCAGGCGGACTCCCAACCACTGCGCCACCAGGGAAGCCCTCTCCTCCCTCTTGCATCTCCCTCCCACCCTCCCTATCCCACCCCTCTAGGTGGTCACAAAGCACCGAGCTGATCTCCCTGTGCTATGTGGCTGCTTCCCACTAGCTACCTATTTTACATTTGGTAGTATATATAAGTCCATGTCACTCTCTCACTTCATTCCAGCTTACCCTTCCCACTCCCCGTGTCCTCAAGTCCATTCTCTACATCTGCATCTTTATTCCTGTCCTGCCCCTAGGTTCTTCAGAACTTTTTTTTTTTAGATTCTCTATATATGTGTTAGCATATGGTATTTATTTTTCTCTTTCTGACTTACTGCACTCTGTATGACAGACTCTAGGTCCATCCACCTCACTACAAATAACTCAATTTCGTTTCGTTTTATGGCTGAGTAATATTCCATTGTATATATGTGCCACATATTCTTTATCCATTCATCTGTCGATGGACACTTAGGTTGCTTCCATGTCCTGGCTATTGTAAATACAGTTGCAATGAACATTGTGGTACATGACTCCTTTTGAATTATGGTTTTCTCAGGGTATATGCCTAGTAGTGGGATCTCTGGGTCACATGGTTGTTCTATTTTTAGTGACTTTCTTCATCTTTGATAGGTTTTTTTAAAGACTCAGGGAAAGTGTTTGGAACTGTTAATCACTGTGGAGGCTTCAGAAAAATAAACCATTCCAGCTATACCAATGAGACCACTGATAAATTTGATCTAGAATATTCAGGAATATTTAAATTATGTTGAGAAAAATGTGAACTCAGTGAAAATTTTACCTACCATCAACTTCTTCTCAGGTATGAAACCTTAGTGACTTATTTCTACAGACAATCTTTATATTACTGATTTAAAAATCTTGATAGTGTGGTTTCCCCTGATTACTTTTGCCGAGTAAAAAATAACATTCTATCCCTTGCTAGCCAATAGATTTTTAAAAAATACAACCAGATTATATATTTCCCTCCACCCATACCTTTAATAGCCCCCTTCAGCTGTGCTTCCTTTTTCATCTGAAATGAAATTCCACTTCTTACTATAGCCTGGAAGCCCTGTCCACTTCCTTCTTTGTGGAACTTAGCCCCTACCTCTTTCATCCTCACTTATTTTACTCCCACTACTGTTCTTCACACAGAAGTTAGGACAATTATTTTAAAATATAAGTCATTTCATGTCTCTCTTTGTTCAAAGGCTGACAGTTGCTAAGGTCATTTCCTTTGCTTAGAATATTTTCTGCCACCGGACTGTCTAATAGTTTTCCGTCTCTTGATATCAGGGCCTCAGAACAAATGTTACTCCTCAGAGAAGATTTCCTGGACTACATTCATTCATTCAATAAATGTTGAAAGAACACTTACACGATAGGCAGTTGCCTCTGCAATTGGAATACAAAATTGAATGACAGACAAAAATCTCTGCTTTATGATGCTTAAACCCTAGTAAAGAAGAAATCATACAACAAAATAAATTCATCAGAAGATAATACTTTATGGGGAGCAAAAATAAATTGTAAATGGAGAATAAGAAGTTCTAGGGATTGGGGTTGCAATTTTTAAAAGGAGAGCCTCACTGAGAAGGTGACATTTGGATGAAGCCCTGAAGGAACTGAGGAAGCAAACCATGCTGATAGAGGGAGAGCATGCCAGGCATTTGCAGAAGAGCAAAGGCCCTGAGCCAGAAGTATTATTAGTGTGTTTCATGAGTATTAAGGAGGCCAGTTTACCAGAGTGATGTAGGAAGAGAGGGGTGGCGTGTAAGGGAAGTAGCATAAGGGACATGGGCCAGATCTGGTAGGGTCTTATAGTCCACGCTGAGACTTGTGATTTTATTTGAGTAAAATCAGAGCCATTGGAGTCTTTGGACAGAGTAGGCACACCCTCATCCTCCAATTCATGCTTACTCTGCTGTGTTGGAATGAAGCTCTATGTGGGCAAAGTGAACCCAGAGAGACCAGTTAGGAAGTTTTCCAGTAATTCAACCAAGAGATCCAGGAAGTCTTAGAAAATGGTGGCAGCAGTGGTGAGAACTGGTAAAATACTGGATATAGTTTGAAGGTAGAGTTGACAGAATTTGCTTTGGATATAAGAAGACAGAAAAAGGAGTCAGGATGGCTCCAGGGTTTGGGGTCTTAGCAAAGGGAAAATGCCATTTACTGTGATAGATGACTGCCAGTGTTAGCACATTTGAGAAAGATAACCAGATTATATGGTACCTTCAGGCATCATAATTAAGCCCTGGGCCTGGGTGAGGTAATGAAGGCAGAGTGTACAAACAAAGCAGAGATAATGTGCAAGAACTGAACGTTGATCCACTCCAAAATTAAGAGGTTGCTCATGCGACCGAGTAAAAGCACTATGTTCCCCACTCCATTCTCCTAGCCCTCTTAATCTTTGTTACATATCTTTGTATTAATTCCTTAGCAGTTCTCAGATATACCTGACAATATCTTATTCATATTTCCTTGATATCGTCTTTTGTACCCACTGGAATATAAGCTTTGTAAGAGCAGGAAGATGATCTGACTTATTCACACAACATAATTCATGGGGAGCCCTCTAAAAACACTTACTGAAAGAATTAAGTTTTGAATCCATCCTTGGTTTTTAATTTAAAAAAATTTATAGCTGCAGAATGATTAAGAACAGAAAAATAATAACTAACATTTATTAAGTGCCTAGAGCATTTCCCTGCCTTTACATGTAATGAAGCCATTTAAAATGCAGAATAGGGCTTCCCCGGTGGCGCAGTGGTTGGGAGTCCGCCTGCAGATGTGGGTTACCGGTCCGGGAAGATCCCTCGTGCCGCTGAGCGGCTGGGCCCGTGAGCCATGGCCGCTAAGCCTGCGCGTCCGGAGCCTGTGCTCCGCAAGAGGCCACAACAGTGAGAGGCCCGCGTACCGCAAAAAAAAAAAACAACAAAAAAAATGCAGAATAACCCTGGAGGGTAAACACTATTATCCTCATTTTACAGATGGGGAAAGTGAGGCACAGCAATGCTAAATACCTTGCCAAAGTTTATGTGGAGCATAGTGAGAAAATTGAGATTTTAAGCTAAGGAATCTAGCTTCCAATGGTGAAAATGCCTTTTTACCATATATTGATGCTTCTCAGGTGAAGGAAGTAATAATAGTGAGGCCAATAAAAGTGTGATATTTACAAGGTTTGGAGGTGCTTGTGAGCTGCCAAGTTAAGGGAGAGAATGATGTCAGCTAAACAAGAGAAAGAGCCATCACCATCTTGTATAATTATGATTTTCTGGGAATGTACATTGTACAGGGAGCAAGTTTATCAGACTTTCCCCAAAAAACTAAGGACAAAAGAAAGGGATAAAAGAAGAGTGAGCCAAAAATATTTATATTTAGTTTAGCATTAATTTTTTTAGAAGTAGAACATTTTCATAAAGCTTATTGAGGTCAACACCCTATTTACAGACAGAGAAACAGGAAATTCCCCAGATTGCATAGGTTGATATTGAGCTAAATTGGGGTCAACATCTAGAATCCTACTTCAGCCATTTCTTCTCCCCACTCGAGCTTCTCCCTAGAGGAACACTGATCTTGAGTTTTCCTTAGAAATGGAAGAAAATACACCAAATGGTTCATTTTCCTTTTTTTTTTCCTGACAAAAATGTCTGAATATGGTAATATAACAGATTACTATTTCAGTTCCATAGAGGTATGCCTACCTTATAAGAAAACATACAAGAATTTATTTTGGGGGGAAGAAAGTAAAAAAAAGCCTAAGATGTGCATGCTTCGTAACAATAGATGATATACCAGAAGCTACAAAATAGTACAATTAAAAAAACAACAACACATTTGTTCAGCATTTTTGTATAATAGTTACCATGATAAGAACAATTTCTCACATACATAGTCAATTTTGTATATTCAGGCTCGGATATATATGCATTTGTCTTTGTAACATAATTCTTTCTGTGAGCAGAACATCTTTCTAAATGTATGTGTCATACCATTATTTGATAGAATATGAATGATTACAGCCGTAAAGTGGTAATATGCCTTCCTGACACAAATATAGGACCATGATGCTGTATAATGTTTACATTTATAGCTATTTTCATAGACTTTATCTCAAATCCTTGAGTGGATACAAGGATGTACTGTATATCTACTTAAAAGTCCCTGTGTGTGGACAAGCACAGAAACTATTATGTGACAAAAAGTGTCACAGACTTCAGTGTTCCATTGCTGTGAGTTGTTTTAGAGCCAAGCTTGGCAATTCTTCTCTGCCAGTGACAAATGGTGACCATAACCTAGTAATGTTCTCATATGATAAACCCAACCAAAAGTCCCTATAATTAGCCTGGTAATAAATACTGTGTATGTAAGCCTTGAACACTACTAGGCATATTAAAACTCAAAAGCACCATAATGGTTGCATAAATGATGTTGCCTTTTCTCAGTGTTACCAAATAATGAAGTATTATGATTTAGAAAATTGTCAGAATAAAGTTTAAACCTCAAAATCGGAAGCATGTTTATTTAACCTGAGATTGATGGAAATGCTTCTAAACCGTTTTAAATGTTCTTTGGTCTTAATAAAGAATTCTGCAGATACTTTTACCCTATACTGATGGCAAAGTATCACTTATAGGTGTGGAATTGTGACATAACAATCACTACAGTAACAGCTGTTATTAATATAGCACCTACTGTGACAAACAAGGTTCCAAGTTTTTACATATATTAATCTATGTAGTCATCAGAAACACCTATGGGGTAGCTGCTATTATTATCCCTGTTTTACAAGCTAAGAAACTGAAACAGAAAAGTGAGTTGACATGTTCCTGGTCAGAGAGCTAGTATGTGGGATGCATCTATCATCAGAGATCATTGAACTGTACAGAACTTAACTTTTCTGTATCTGAATTCTTTTAGGGTGGGGAATGTGGGCTGGTAGAGAGAACCTGGGGCTTGGTTCTGCCTTTTATTCTTTATTCCCACTGGCAGCCCAGAATGCTAATTAAGTTGCCTTATGGTTGGCTAAATTTGGTATTAAAGTTGGTACTAAAAATGAATGGTTTCAGAATTTATTCCTGAGGATATTCTGTGAAAAAGAAAGAAATTATATGTAGTATATTAAAGTAATCCATCCTTTACAATGGGATTTTGGAGCAGACAGGTTGTGCCAGGCAAGTTCCTTTGAGAGCCTTATACCAATTGTAATTTGTTAAATTTCTCTGATATATATATATATATATATATATATATATATATATATATATATATACACACACACACACACATATATATGTGCATATTGTATTTAATTTTATTTACCGAGTCTCATGTTAGAAATTAAAATTTTATCTACTTTTCTGCATTCTCCTCAGTGCTAGAAGGTTAAAAATGCATGAGTATGTGCACATACACATGCAAGGGGATGATAAAGAGAATTGAGACTTACAATGACAAAGAAGAGAAAAATAAATATACAGAGAGGACAAAAAAGTTATAATTCCTACCAATTGCCACTCTGCCATTCTTCCTTTCTTTCCACTCAAGGATGATTAATAGAAGTGGATGCCTTTACATTGCTTTATATTGAGTGGCCTTTCTGAGTAGTGACGCCATTGTGGGTAAAGTTTAGATTTCTGCATTATAAACATCAAAGAAAGCTCAGCCTAAGAGGTACCTGATATAACTGATCATGCTGCCTGGCCTTCAGTTTAGGATTCATCCTCTGAAATCTCTCCTGTGTTTTATCAAACATAATGTCAAATAATACAAACTGTGAGACTTCCATCGGCTGCTAGTTGGACAATTGTTCTGTTGCTTTGATAAATGTTCACTTCTGTAGATCATATCATCATTTTTAAATGATTCTAATGAGGTACTTCTCTGAAATTCTATTATACAAGTGTCTATAAACAAAATTATATCTTCCCTCATAAACTTATAAAGTAATGAATATTATTTTAATCAATTCTTTTATTATTTACAATAATCTTTTAATAATTTCTGCCAAATTTGTTCTGATATATTCCTTTTTTTTAACATCTTTATTGGCGTATAATTGCTTTACAATGGTATGTTAGTTTCTACTTTATAACAAAGTGAATCAGTTATACATACACATATGTTCCCATATCTCTTCCCTCTTGCATCTCCCTCCCTCCCACCCTCCCTATCCCACCCCTCTAGGTGGTCACAAAGCACTGAGCTGATCTCCCTGTGCTATCCGGCTGCTTCCCACTAGCTATCTATTATACGTTTGGTAGTGTATATACGTCCATGCCACTCTCTCACTTTGACCCAGTTTACCCTTCCCCCTCCCCATATCCTCAAGTCCATTCTCTAGTAGGTCTATGTGTTTATTCCTGTCTTGCCCCCAGTTTCTTCAGAACAGTTTTTTTTATATTCCATATATATGTGTGTCAGCATACAGTATTTGTTTTTCTCTTTCTGACATACTTCACTCTGTTGGACAGACTCTAGGTCCATCCACCTCACTACAAATAACTCAATTTCGGTTCTTTTTATGGCTGAGTAATATTCCACTGTATATATGAGCCACATCTTTATCCATTCATCTGTCGATGGACACTTAGGTTGCCTCCATGTCCTGGCTATTGTAAATAGAGCTGCAATGAACATTGTGGTACATGACTCTTTTTGAATTATGGTTTTCTCAAAGTATATGTCCAGTAGTGGTTTTGCTGGGTCATATGGTAGTTCTATTTGTAGTTTTTTAAGGAACCTCCATACTGTTCTCCATAGGGGCTGTTTCAATTTACATTCCCACCAACAGTGCAAGAGAGTTCTCTTTTCTCCCCACCCTCTCCAGCAGTTATTGTTTGTAGATTTTTTGATGATGGCCATTCTGACTGGTGTGAGATGATATCTCATTGTAGTTTTGATTTGCATTTCTCTAATGATTAGTGATGTTGAGCATTCTTTCATGTGTTTGTTGCCAATCTGTATATCTTCTTTGGAGAAATGTCTATTTAGATCTTCTGCCCATTTTTGGATTGGGTTGTTTGTTTTTCTGATATTGAGCTGCATGAGCTGCTTGTAAATTTTGGAGATTAATCCTTTGTCAGTTGCTTCATTTGCAAATATTTTCTCCCATTCTGAGGGTTGTCTTTTTGTCTTGTTTATGGTTTCCTTTTCTATGCAAAAGCTTTGAAGTTTCATTAAGTCCCATTTGTGTATTTTTGGTTTTATTTCCATTTCTCTAGGAGGTGGGTCAAAAAGGATCTTGCTGTGATTTATGTCATGGAGTATTCTGCCTATGTTTTCCTCTAGGAGTTTTATAGTCTCTGGCCTTACATTTAGGTCTTTAATCCATTTTGAGTTTATTTTAGTGTATGGTGTTAAGGAGTGTTCTAATTTCATTCTTTTACCTGTAGCTGTCCAGTTTTCCCAGCCCCACTTCTTGAAGAGGCTGTCTTTTCTCCACTGTATATTCTTGCCTCCTTTATCAAAGATAAGGTGACCATACGTGTGTGGGTTTATCTCTGCACTTTCTATCCTGTTCCATTGATCTATATTTCTGTTTTTGTGCCAGTACCATACTATCTTGATTACTGTACCTTTGTAGTATAGTCTGAAGTCAGGGAGCCTGACTCCTCCAGCTCCGTTTTTCTTTCTCAAGATTGCTTTTGCTATTCGGGGTCTTTTGTGTTTCCATACAAATTGTGAAATTTGTTGTTCTGTTTCTGTGAAAAATGTCAGTGGTTGTTTGATAGGGATTGCATTGAATCTGTAGATTACGTTGGGTAGTATAGTCATTTTCACAATGTTGATTCTTCCAATCCAAGAACATGGTATATCTCTCCATCTATTTGTATCATGTTTAATTTCTTTCATCAGTGTCTTATAATTTTCTGCATACAGGTCTTTTGTCTCCCTAGGTAGGTTTACTCCTAGATACTTTATTCTTTTTGTTGTAATGGTAAATGGGAGTGTTTTCTTGATTTCACTTTCATATTTTTCATCATTCGTGTATAGGAATGCCAGAGATTTCTGTGCATTTATTTTGTATTCTGCTACTTTACCAAATTCATTGATTAGCTCTAGTAGTTTTCTGGTAGCATCTTTAGGATTCTCTGTGTAGAGTATCATGTCATCTGCAAACAATGACAACTTTACTTCTTCCTTCCGATTTGGATTCCTTTTATTTCTTTTTCTTCTCTAATTGCTGGGGCTAAAACTTCCAAAACTATGTTGAGTAATAGTGGTGAGAGTGGCCAACCTTGTCTTGTTCCTGGTCTTAGTGGAAATGGTTTCAGTATTTCACCATTGAGGATGATGTTGGCTGTGGGTTTGTCATATGGCCTTTATTATGTTGAGGTAAGTTCCCTCTATGCCTATTTTCTGGAGGATTTTTATCATAAATGGCTGTTGAATTTTATCAAAAGCTTTCTCTGCATCTATTGAGATGACCATATGGTTTTTCTCCTTCAATTTGTTAATATGGTGTATCACATTGATTGATTTGCATATATTGAAGAATCCTTGCATTCCTGGGATAAACCCCACTTGATCATGGTGTATGATCCTTTTACTATGCTGTTGGATTCTGTTTGCTAGTATTTTGTTGAGGATATTTGCATCTATGTTCATCAGTGCTATTGGCCTGTAGTTTTCTTTCTTTGTGACTTTGGTTTTGGTATCAGGGTGACAGTGACCTCATAGGATGAGTTTGGGAGTGTTCCTCCCTCCGCTATACTTTGGAAGAGTTTGAGAAGGATAGGTGTTAGCTCTTCTCTAAATATTTGATAGAATTCGCCTGTGAAGCGATCTGGTCCTGGGCTTTTGTTTGTTGGAAGATTTTTGATAACAGTTTCAATTTCAGTACTTGTGATTGGTCTGTTTATATTTTCTATTTCTTCCTGGTTCAGTCTCAGCAGGTTGTGCATTTCTAAGAATTTGTCCATTTCTTCCATGTTGTCCATTTTATTGGTATATAGTTGCTTGTTGTAATCTCTCATGATCCTTTGTGTTTCTGCAGTGTCAGTTGTTACTTTCCCTATTTCATTTCTAATTCTATTTATTTGAGTCTTCTCCCTTTTTTTCTTCATGAATCTGGCTAATGGCTTATCAATTTTGTTTATCTTCTCAATGAACCAGGTTTTAGTTGTTTTTGATCTTTGCTATTGTTTCTGTCATTTCTTTTTCATGTATTTCTGATCTGATTTTTTATGATCTGTTTCCTTTTGCTAACCTTGGGGTTTTTTTTTGTTCTTCTTTCTCTAATTGCTTTAGGTATAAGATTAGGTTGTTTCTTTGAGATGTTTCTTGTTTCTTGAGGTAGGATTGTTTTGCTATAAACTTCCCTCTTAGAACTGCTTTTGCTGCATCCCATAGATTTTGGGTTGCTGTGTTTTCAATGTCATTTATTTCTAGGTATTTTTAAATTTCCTCTTTGATTTCTTCAGTGATCTCTTGGTTATTTGGTAGTGTATTGTTTAACCTCCATGTGTTTGTATTTTTTACAGATTTTTTCCTGTAATTGATATCTAGTCTCATAGCATTGTGGTTGGAAAATATACTTGATATAATTTCAATTTTCTTAAATTTACCAAGGCCTGACTTATGAGCCAAGATATGATCTATCCTGGAGAATGTTCCATGAGCACTTGAGAAGAATGTGTATTCTGTTGTTTTCGGATGGAATGTGCTATAAATATCAATTAAGTCCATCTTGTTTAATGTATCATTTATAGCTTGTGTTTCCTTATTTATTTTCATTTTGGATAATCTGTCTATTGGTGAAAGTGGGGTGTGAAAGTCCCCTACTATGATTGCATTACTGTTGAATTACCCTTTTATGGCTGTTAATATTTGCCTTATGTATTGTGGTGCTCCTATGCTAGGTGCATAAATATTTACAATTGTTATATCTTCTTCTTGGATTGATCTCTTGATCATTATGTCCTTCTTTGTCTCTTGTAATAGTCTGTTTCTTCAGTCTATTTTGTGTGATATGAGAATTGCTACTCCAGCTTTCTTTTAATTTCCATTTGCATGGAATATCTTTTTCCATCCTCTCACTTTCACTCTGTATGTGTCCCAAGGTCTGAAGTGGGTCTCTTTTAGACAGCATATATACGGGTCTTGTTTTTGTATCCATTCAACCAGTCTATGTCTTTTGGTTGGAGCATTTAATCCACTTACATTTAAGGTAATTATCGACATGTACGCTCCTATTACCATTTTCTTAATTATTTTGGGTTTGTTATTGTAGGTCTTTTCCTTCTCTTATGTTTCCTGCCTAGAGAAGTTCCTTTAGCATTTGTTGTAAAGCTGGTTTGGTGGTGCTGAATTCTCGTAGCTTTTGCTTGTCTGCAAAGGTTTTAATTTCTCCATCAAATCTGAATGAGATCCTTGCTGGGTAGAGTAATCTTGGTTGTAGGTTTTTCTACTTCATCACTTTAAATATGTCCTGTCATTCCCGTCTGGCTTGCAGAGTTTCTGCTGAAAGATCAGCTGTTAACCTTATGGGGATTCCCTTGTGTGTTATTTGTTGTTTTTCTCTTCTTGCTTTTAATATTTTTTCTTTGAATTTAATTTGTGATAGTTTGATTAATATGTGTTTTGGCATGTTTCTCCTTGGATTTATCCTGTATGGGACTCTCTGTGCTTCCTGGACTTGATTAACTATTTCCTTTCCCATATTAGGGAAGTTTTCAACTATAATCTCTTCAAATATTTTCTCAGTCCCTTTCTTTTCCTCTTCTTCTTCTGGGACCCCTATAATTCTAATGTTGGTGCATTTAATGTTGTCCCAGAGGTCTCTGAGACTGTCCTCAATTCTTTTCATTCTTTTTCTTTATTCTGCTCTTCAGTAGTTATTTCCACTATTTTGTCTTCCAGGTCACTTACCCGTTCTTCTGCCTCAGCTATTCTGCTATTGATCACTTCTAGAGAATTTTTAATTTCACTTATTGTGTTGTTCATCACTGTTTGTTTGCTCTTTAGTTCTTCTAGGTCCTTGTTAAACGTATCTTGTAGTTTCTCCATTCTATTTCCAAGATTTTGGATCCTCTTTACTATCATTATTCTGAATTCTTTTTCAGGTAGACTGCCTATTTCCTCTTCATTTGTTAGGTCTGATGGGTTTTTGCCTTGCTCCTTCATCTGCTGTATGTTTCTCCGTCTTCTCATTTTGCTTAACTCACTGTGTTTGGGGTCTCCTTTTTGCAGGCTACAGGTTCATAGTTCCCATTGTTTTTGGTGTCTGCCCCCAGTGGCTAAGGTTGCTTCAGTGGGTTGTGTAGGCTTCCTGGTGGAGGGGACTAGTGCCTGTGTTCTGTGTATGAGGCTGGATCTTGTCTTTCTGGTGGGCAGGTCCACATCTGGGGTGTCTGTGGCCTTATTATGATTTTAGGCAGCCTCTCTGCTAATGGATGGGGTTGTGTTCCTGTGTTGCTAGTTGTTTGGCATAGGGTGTCCAGCACTGTAGCTTGCTTGTCATTGAGTGGAGCTGGGTCTTGGTGTTGAGATGGAGATCTGTGGGAGATTTTTGCTGTTTGATGTTACATGGAGCTGGGAGGTCTCTTGTGGACCAGTGTCCTGAAGTTGTCTCTCCCACCTCAAAGGCACAGCCGTAACATCTGGATGGAGCACCAAGAGCCTGTCATCCACACAGCTCAGGATAAAAGTGAGAAAGAAAAGAAAGAAAGAAGATAAAATAAAATAAAGTAAAATAAAATAGTTATTAAAATAAAAAATATTTAAAAAATTTTTAATGTAATAAAAATACAAAGAAAGAAAGAAAGAAGAGAGCAACTAAACCAAAAATCAAATCCACCAATGATAACAAGTGCTAAAAGCTATACTAAAAAATAAAAAATAACGGACAGACAGAACCCTAGGACAAATGGTAAAAGCAAAGCTATACAGAGAAAATCAGACACAGAAGCATACATATACACACTCAGAAAAAGAGAAAAAGGGGAAAAAATATATATATATCCTTTCTCCCTAAGTCCACCTCCTCAATTTGGGACTATTCGTTTTCTATTCAGGTATTCCACAGATGCAGAGTACATCAAGTTGATTGTGGGGATTTAATCCGCTGCTCCTGAGGCTACTGGGAGAGATTTCCCTTTTTCTTCTTTGTTCGCACAGCTCCCGGGGTTCAGTTTTGGATTTGGTCCCACCTCTGCGTGTAGGTCGCCTGAGGGCGTCTGTTGTTCGCTCAGACAGGACGGGGTTAAAGGAGCAGCTGATTCGGGGGCTCTGGCTCACTCAGCCCGGGAGGAGGGAGGGATAAGGATGCAGGGTGATCCTGCAGCAGCAGAGGCCGGCGTGGTGTTGCACCAGCCTGAGCACACCATGTGTTCTCCTGAGGAAGTTGTCCCTGGATCCCAGGACCCTGGCAGCAGCGGGCTGCACAGGCTCCCGGGAGGGGAGGTGTGGATAGTGACCTATGCTCATACACAGGCTTCTTGGTGGTGGCAGCAGCAGCCTTAGCGTCTCATGCCCATCTCTTGGATCCATGCTGATAGCCATAGCTTGCGCCCGTCTCTGGAGCTCCTTTAAGCAGCGCTCTTAATCCCCTTTCCACGCGCACCAGGAAACAAAGAGGGAAGAAAACGGCTCTTGTCTCTTCGGCAGGTCCAGACTTTTTCCCGGACTTCCTCCCGGCTAGCCGTGGCACACTAACCCCTTCAGGCTGTGTTCACACCGCCAACCCCAGTCCTCTCCCTGCGTTCCGACCGAAGCCCGAGCCTCAACTCCCAGCCCTGCCCACCCTGGTGGGTGAGCAGACAAGCCTCTCGGGCTGGTGAGTGCTGGTCGGCACTGATCCTCTGTGCGGGAATCTCTCAGCTTTGCCCTCCGCACCCCTGTTGCTGCGCTCTCCTCCGCGGCTCCGAAGCTTCCCACCTCCGCCACCCGCAGTCTCCGCCCACGAAGGGGCTTCCTAGTGTGTGGAAACCTTTCCTCCTTCACAGCTCCCTCCCAGAGGTGCAGGTCCCGTCCCTGTTCTTTTGTCTCTGTTTTTTTTTTCTTTTGCCCTACCCAGGTACTTGGGGAGTTTCTTGCCTTTTGGGAGGTCTGAGGTCTTCTGCCAGCGTTCAGCAGGTGTTCTGTAGGTGTTGTTCCACATGTAGATGTATTTCTGATGTATTTTTGGGGAGGAAGGTGATCTCCACATCTTACTCTTCCACCATCTTGAAGCTCCTCCTGATATATCCTTCACCACTTCTCCCTGATGGATCAGCAGGTGAAGATAATGTTGAAAGTATGGTCTCATCAGAGTTGTGTGTAGATGGAAATATATTTTGACATATGCAGCATGCATGGTTTAGAAAAAATGGATACCATCCGTCAAAAATACTCTTGATAATAATATAATGCTAAGTTATGAAAAAGGAACTGTGACAGTGTTAATTAAAATTTCGTATTAATTTTTCTTATTCTTTTTTTTTTCTTGATATACTTAAAAGCAAAGTGTAACCATGTATTTGATTAACAGTAAAACTGTCCATTATTGCAAAGGAGGTTGAAGGCGTACCTGTAGTTAAAAATCACATCCACCTGTCAATTTTAAGTTTTAGCCCTGCATGATAAATTGGTGTTCACTGTTAATATTACTGTGTGATATATAGGTTAAATAAAAACTAGATAGCAGGGCTTCCGTGGTGGCGCAGTGGTTGAGAGTCCGCCTGCCAATGCAGGGGACACGGGTTCGTGCTCTGGTCCCGGAGGATCCCACATGCCACGGAGCGGCTGGGCCCGTGAGCCGTGGCCGCTGAGCCTGCGCATCCGGAGCCTGTGCTCCACAATGGGAGAGGCCACAACAGTGAGAGGTCCATATAGCGCAAAAAACAAACAAACAAAAAAACTAGATAGTAGTCGCTCTTCGGTAAAAGGATTTGCAGGCAACTTCTTTCTTATGAGTTATTAGGTATGTTTTGTAATTGAAATAAATTAAGCCCACAACAGACACAGAGACAGAGAGAGAGACAGAAAAGAGAAAAAGCATTTCTTGTATAAATTAACACTTATTTTAGCCTTCCATAATAATAAGAAGATGGGAAAAGGTGAAGGTTATTTACAGGATTCTTGAGTAATAAAATCAATAGGCAAGGGCAGATATAAGGTAATATATGGTCAATTGTAGATACTTAAGACTAAAGAATTATTACTAAATCACTAACTGAGGACCTTGAAGTGTGATGTTGCATGAGATTACGTGTAAGGATCATTTGCTCCACTTTATGACTCTGTCACTTAAAAGATCAGAACTTTCCACCCTGTGGGGCTAAAAGTTTGCCCTGGTTCATGGGACATGTGCCAGCTGGCCAAGATAAATGAAAATGTCTGCTTCCTCAATGAATTTGTGATAATGTATGATCCTTAGTCTACTTTTTAAAGCAAGATTGATTAATGGTGATATGGTACCACCAATGTCTAGGGAACAGAGCTGAATGTAAACTATCTGGCAATCTAATACTGAGTTGACAAACACTCATATTCTGGTGCCCAGTAAGATTTTGGGCTCTCTAGACTACTAAGCCTAATTATTTTTATAGTTCTAAGAAAGTTGGTAGAAAGATAGTATAATTCTTTCCAGAAATCATTTTAATAATGAGTAAAGGATTATATATTGGGAAGGTAGGGGAGAATAAGGAAGGTACGTATAAAGATTAATTGACTTAAGCTTTTACATGAAACTTAGAGAATACATCTTACTACATTGCCTAAAATGCCCTGCTTGCACAGGTTCTTTATTAACACAATATTGAATTTTTCAAATTTATTAATATACACAGGATAAAATTTTCAACTGTACTATTTGATCTACAGAAAGTATAACCTATCAATTGAGGAACCCACCATTCTAAGTCTCTAAAGTCTCCAGTATTTAATCTAATTCTCTTTAATTTTGCTTTCTCCCTCTTACACACACACCACACACGAGCACACACACACAAGATGACAACTGAAATTTATTTCAAATTTAAAAGTCTTTAATTGAGTACACATTTGTGCAAAGGCCTTTTTATGAATGTTTCATATTTTTGGTAATAAATACTAAAGAGTAGGCTGGCTACATCATGTGACATTTAACCTTTTAAGAAAATGCCAAAATGTTTTCCAACGTGTTTAACACATTTTACATTTCTACCAGCAGTGTATGAGAATTCCACTTTGTTCACATCTCTGCCAATTCTTAGTATGGTCAGCCTTTAAAAAATTTTTGCCATTCTAATAGGTGCATATTTAGTATCTTATTATAGCTTTGATTTGCAATTCCATAAAGCTAATGGAGTGTCTTTTGATGTGCATATTTTCCATCTATATATCTTCTTTTGTGAAGTGTATGTTTAATTATTTTGGCTTCTTTTGGGGGGTTGGAGGAATTTTTTTAAAACCATGGAGTTTTGAGAGTTCTTTACATGTACTCAACGCAAGTTTTTCATCAGATATTTGATTTGCAAATATTTTCCCCCAGTCCATGGTTTGCATTTCATTCTCTCTGTAGCATCTTTTGAAGAGTAGAGTTTTAAATTTTAATGAAGTCCAATTTGTCAATTTATTTTTTTATTGATTGTGCTTTTGCTGTCATATCTAAGAAATCTCTGCCTGTTGTAGGGGTTGGAAAACTTTTTTCTTAAAGGGCCGGATAGTAAATATCTTAGGCTTTGTGATCTATAAGTCTGCCTCAACTAATCATTTTCCTAGTTACAGTGTGAAAGCAGCCACAGAAAAAAGTATAAATGAATGAATGTGACTGTGTTCCAGTAATTATTTACTGAAATTTAAATTTCATATACTTTTATGTATTATGAAGTAGTATTCTTCTTTTTAAAATTTCTTTAGTCATTTAAACATGTAAAAATATTATTCTTAACCCATACCTCATAGATACATAGGTAGAAGGTCAAATTTGGCCTGTAGGCTGTAGCTTGCCAACTCCTCTCCTTTTATAGTTTTAGGTTTTTGCAATAAATCTAATGGTTCATTTAAACTGTTTTTTGTATTAGATAAAAAGTATGGATCAAAGTTCATCTTTTGCAAATGGCTAATTGTTTCAGCACTGTTTGTTAAAATGATTGTACTTTCTCCACTAAATTCCTTTTGCAACTTTGTAGAGAATGATTTGTGAATACATGTGTCTATTGCTGTATTCCATTCTGTTCCATTGACCTATTTGTTTATCTTAATACAAATACCACATCAACTTGAATTGTCTTGAGAATTTTAGTGTTAGTTTTTCAACTTTATTCTTCTCTTTAAAATTTAATTTATTTAATAAAGATGGAGTTATTGAAGTTATCTCTTCCTTTTTGAGTAAGCTCCTTCACTTGTATCTTTCAAGATACTTTTTCAGTTCATCTAATTTGTCAAATTTATTATAATAAAATTTTCACAGTATCTTCTTATCTTTCTGATAGTATATAATCTGTAGTAATGTCACTTCTCTTATTTCTGATATAAGTAATTTATGACTTCTCTTTTTTTTTCACATGATTATGGTTAGAAGTTTTCAATTTTATTGATCTCAAACACATATCTTTTGATTTCATTGATATTTTCCATTCTTTTTTTGTTTTCAATTTTGAATTCAGTTGTGATCTTAAATATTTCCTTTCCTCAGCTTATTTTTAATTTAATCTGCTCTTCTTTTTCAGTTTCCAGGTGCAAGCTGATGCCACTGATTTGAGACTTTTCTTTTTTAATATAGATGCTTAGGGTTGTAAGTTATGTCTATGTACTATTGTATTGACACTATCCAAATTCTAATATGTTGTGTTTTCATTTGCAATCAGTTGAAATAAGTTATTTCAGTTTATTATTTGGTTTCCCACTATTGGGTGATATTTTTCAGAAGTTTCTCTATTATTGTTAATTTAATTCCTCTTTGGTCTCAAAACAGAATTTGTTCACTTGAATCTTTTAAAATGTATTCAGACTTCTTTTATGGCCCAAAACATGATCTGTCTTTGTAAAGGTCTGGTGTGAACTTAAAAAGAATATTTATTCTGCCCTTATTGAGTGGCGTGTTCTATTAATGTAAGCTGGTTGGTTGATTGTGTTGGCCAATCGTGTTGCTAATTTTCTCCACACCTGTTCTTTCAGTTATTGAGAGGTATGTATTAAAATCTGCACCTGCTAATTTGTATTTGCCTTTTTTCCCTTGTACTTCTCCCAGTTTTTCTTCATTGAGCTCTGTCATCATGTGTATATACATATATGATTTTTATGTCCTCTTGGTTAATTGACCCCTTTGTCACGTTGAGATGAACTTCTTTATCCTGTTAATATATTTTTGTTCTGAAATC
Source organism: Phocoena phocoena (assembly GCF_963924675.1). Taxonomy (NCBI): domain Eukaryota; kingdom Metazoa; phylum Chordata; class Mammalia; order Artiodactyla; family Phocoenidae; genus Phocoena; species Phocoena phocoena. Next base: position 104,604,168 of record NC_089222.1, on the reverse strand, counting down.
TCATTTGTCTGGTTTAATATAGTCATTTCAGCTTTCTTTTTTCTAGTTTAGCATATCTTTTTTCATCCTAATATTTTAAATCTGTATGTGTTCATATTTAAAGCATGTTTCTTGTAAACAGCATACAATTTGTCCCTGCTTTTAAATTTCATCTGACAATCTCTGCCTTTATTTGGGCTGTTTAGGCTATTCTTTTTTAAGATGATTATGGATAGTTTGGTTTATGTCATTATCTTGCTATTTGTTTTATCTTTCTCCCTCTGCTCCTTGTTTACTTTGTCTTCTTGTTCTGCTTCCTTTGGATTAATCAGTTATTTCTTATGACTCCATTTTATTTCCTTTGTTAGCTAATCAATTCTAACTCTTCATTTTGTTATTTTAGGTTTTTTTTTTAAGGATTTACTACATAGATTTTTAACATCACAGTCTACCTTTAAAAGATAGTATTCCTGTAGAGTATGAGCACATTATACTTCCTAGTATACTTCTCTTTCTCCTCTCCTAGACATTAAGCTATTGATTTCAAACATTTTACTTCTTTACAGATGCTGTAAATCTGATAATATATTGTTATCATGTTAGTTTAAAAATTCAATTACATTTTCAAGAGATTTAAATATTTACAAAAGCTTATATAATTACTAGTGTAGTTACCAATGCTGGTGTCTTCAACTCTTTATGTAAATCTGTGTTTCTATGTAGCATCATTTTCTTTCGACCTGAAAGATTGGCAGCAACATTTCTTGTAGTTTCAGTCTCCTGGTGATGAATCCCTCAACTTTGGTTGTCTGAAAAACTGTTTAGTCCACCTTATTTTTGAATGATATTTCACTGGGTATAGAGTTCTGGGTTGACACTTTTCCCTTTCAGTAGTTTGAATATATTTTACTCTTTCCCTGTTCTATGATGATAAATCTGTTGTGTTCTTTATTTCTTTTTATGTGAGGTGAGGTGTCATTTTCCTGTGACTGCTTTTAAGATTGGCTCTATTACTTGTTTTGAACAATTGATTTATGATGTTCCTTGGTGAAGTTTGCTTTGTGTTTCTTATGAGTGGGATTTATTGATCTTAGATCTGTGTGTTTGAAGTTTTCATCAAATTTGGGAAATTTTTAATCATTATATCTTCAAATATTTCTTCCTCCCCATTGGTAGCTCCAATTGTATATATGTTAGGCAAATTGAAGTAGTCCTAGGGTTCATGGATGCTTTTAACGTTTTTAAAATAATTTTTCTCTGGGTTCTTCCTTTTGGGTAGAACTATTATTATGTGTTCAAGCTCATGAATCTTTTCCATTGTAACATCTCATCTGCTACCAGTCCAGTTCAGTGTATTTTCATATCAGACATTGTATAGTAGTTTTTAATTTCTAGAAGTTTTATTTGAATCATTTTTATATTGTTTTTATATTTAACTTTTTGAACATATGGAATACAGTTATAATAACTGTCCTTATGTCCATGCCTACTACCTCTTACATCCATAACAGTTCTCAGTTGATTTTGAATGATTAATTTTCCTCTTCATTATGAGTTGTATTTTTCTACATGCCTTGTGATTTTTGTTAATTGGATGCCAATCATTGTGAATTTCTCCTTCCTGGGTGCTGAATATTTTTGCATTCCTATAAATATTAATATTCTTGAGCTTTTTTATGGGACACAGTTATGTTATTGGGAAACAGTTTGATCCTTGTGAATTTTACTTTTAAGATTTGTTATGTGGAATCAGAGCAGTGTTAAGTCAAGGGTTGATTGTTTCTCACTAGTGAGGCAAGCCACTCCTATGTACTCTACCTAATGCCCCATGAATATTGAGGTTTCCCAATTTGGTTGGTGGCAGCAAGCATTTTTCCCAGCCCTGCAGGAGCACCAAACACAATGTCTCCATTACTTTTGGTTAGTTCTTTCCCTGGCCTCGGGAAGTTTCCTCACACATAGGCTGATCTGCTGAAAACTGACAGCGCATCTCTCACAGCTGTCCTTTAGCTCCCTCTGTGCAGCTCACTCCTCTCTGGTGTTCTCTCTAAGAACTTCAGTCAATCTGGGCTCTCTGGAACTTCAGCTCCACCACCTCAACTCAGGGCGTTTTTTTGAGCTCTGGTTTGGGTCACCCTCCTTGTCTTGAAGCCTGGAGAATCTCGGCAATAAGATGTTGCAGTGTAGAGCTCATCTCATCCATTTCCCTTTTCTTCAGGATCCCTGTTTTTGTTGCCTGATACTTGGTGACTTGAAAACTCTTGGTTCATATAATTTGGTTATTTTTCTTGTTTTTTGTTTTTATTGTTTCTTATAGGATGGTAGATCCAGTTCCTGTTACTCCAATTTGGCCAGGAGCCAAAGTTTGAGTTTTGTTACATATTCTCTTAAACATATTTGTTGTGTTTTTAAATTACATATTAGAGGTTCTGAGAAAGACATAGAAGCCTATAAACTAATATGTGCTACAGATTGTCTTAAAATTAATAAAAGATATGGGATATATATCAATTAAATATTATAGAACAGATTTAAACAATATATGATCAACCACTAAATGGACTGTAAAGAGAACAGTTCAACATAATAAGGATTTACTGAGGATTATACATTTAGAGACACCTTCATAGGGAATTGTAGTGGAGGTAAATTTTCTGAGGCTGGCATGAATAATTCGGAGAAAGTCTTTCCATGAAGGTAACGCTATTAAAGGTGTGTTGTATAGAATGATCAAAAGAGAGATACTTTTAAAGCAGAGGGCAGTAAAAGATGATAATATGTTTGAAGAAGCATGTAAATGACAGATTTTAGAAACTTTAGGTTTATCTTTTTACATAAAGGCAGCAGTAAACCATTAATTATTATTATTATTTTTTTTGCGGTTCACGGTCTCTCATTGTTGTGGCCTCTCCCGTTGCAGAGCACAGGCTCCGGACGCTCAGGCCCAGCAGCCATGGCTCATGGGCCCAGCCGCTCCGTGGCATGTGGGATCTTCCCGGACCGGGGCACAAACCCCTGTCCCCTGCATCGGCAGGCAGACTCTCAACCACTGCGCCACCAGGGAAGCCCCCATTAATATTTTTGAAATAAGTTTGTAATAGGATGATGAAAGCCATTTTGAACAAGAATAATCAGAATGAAGTGACAAGGAAACAAATATTGGGGAGAATAGTAAAAAAAAAAAAAATATTACATTTGTCCAAGTTAAATTAATACATTGGTAATTAGGATAAAAAGATCGACAGAAGAAACATTCCATGGCATAAATTGGCAATAGTTGATTGTATTTGGGAAAGAGAAAAGGGAACATTTCTAAGATGACTGAAATTTAGATAAAAGAACACAATGAAACCATCAAAAGAAAATGGAACATTAGAACAGCTTAGTCTGGAAAGCTAAAACTAAAGTGAACCAAGAAAAAATAATGATAGAATAACAAAATAATAATAAGTGGAAATATTTATTAAATGTGCACTATGTGCAGGCCCTATGCAAAAGTCTTTACATGGACTACCTCATTTAATCATCATAGCATTGTTATGAGCTTCCATAATTGTCTGCAATTTAGAAATTAAGATATTAATGTCAGTTTCTTCTACTGAAGGTGACAGAGAGGTAGTGAATGGGACAGGATTTGAATCTCAATACACCGAGCTTCAGAATCCAGTTTCATGTTATAGATAATTACTATTAAAATGGTATAGGCATCATTTTATTTTATTTATTTCATTTTTTTAAAGATGTTTTTGATGTGGACCACTTTTTTAAAATCTTTATTGAATGTGTTACAATATTGCTTCTGTTTTATGTTTTTGGTTTTTTGGCTGTGAGGCATGTGGGATCTTAGCTCCCTGACCTGGGATCAAACCCACACCCCCTGCATTGGAAGGTGAAGTCTTAACCACTGGATCACCAGGGAAGTCCCAAGGCATCATTTTAAAGAAAAGATGTTGGACAGGAGTTTAAGATTTATATCAAACAGGAAAATAGAATTGATTTGTGCCATATCCAGCTTTAAAGAACAATTTTGATAGTCCTAATTAACAACCGCTCACAGTTTTGCTTACCTACAATCTGAGATAATGTTACTGTGTAACTGAATGTTTTTGTATCGATAATGTCAGCTTTTCTTCTGGACATAAGAAGATTATTTTATTTTTGTTGTCATGTCATGTTTTTGCCCCTAAGCCAACAAAGAAAGAATTTAAAACGTTAATGCTAGTACTTACCAGGACTTGAACCACAGTAGATTTATGTCTTGGGTAATTGTGATTACTTCATTTTGTTTATTATCTAGCTACTCAATAAATCTCCTAATTGACAAGGAACTATTAAAATCTCAAGACCTATAATGTATTTTCTTTTCTCACTGGATTATTATTTTTTTCTATCAAGGACGTAGTATTCACTCCAACTTATTTCTTTTTCTGTAATGAAAGGGGTATAGTTAATATCAACATAAACTATTCTTGCAACCCACTTAGCGTTGTCACTATATATAAAGTTGGAAATACTGACAGTGCTACACACATGCACGCACACACTCATGCACAAGCTAAGAAACAGAGACGAAATGGGAAGACCGAATTACTTACTACCTACTATGTTCCAGACATCATGCTAAACAGTTTTATTTAGATGATCTCATTAAATACTCTCAACAGTTATCTACATTGTCTGAAATGTACCCAATGTCACTCATGTAATAAGCTTTGGAGCCAGAGTGCATCCTTCACTGTCTGACTTCAAAGTTCAAGTTTTTAACCATAGTGTCATAATGCTCAGTACTAAGACATACTGAGTCATATAGTGTTTGCCATTTATTTTAATAAAGGAAATCCTGTGTGGTGAAGCCAATTTTTAAAAAGTGAAAACTTTTAAATAAAATGCACAGCCTATGTCTTCTTACCACATTGCCATACCTACTCTCCTGAGACCTCTGAGAATCTCTTTCCTCTCTTTCACTTTTAGGTTATCTCATCTGTGAGACCTGGTTATCAAGTGGTGTGTCTGCTGTTTCCACATGGTAGCAAAACATACCTTCAGAACATATGAACCATTCTTTAAATAAATGCGATAGCAAAAAATTTTGATTTTTTTTTCAAAAGATGAATTTTACTGTTCATTGTTGTTAAGAATTATCCATGGTCAAACCTCATGATTAAAATGAATTACCAAATAAGAAAGCCCATTTAGGGTTTAATGAAAAAAAAAGCCATGGATTTAAAGCACTGAGGGAAATTTTCTCATGTGGCTCATAAAATGTCTCTTGTGGCAATGTCAAAAAATAGTTTTCAAAAATGTTTTTTGAGTTTCAGCCATATTTTAGACTATACATGCAGCCTTCTCAGTTTTCCACTTTTAAGCTACCACAATAATTTGGAATGAGGTATTTTTGATAGAAAAAGTTGATAATGTCACTTATAGTAGAAAAATACATATCCAGTCCAAAAAGAGAGAGATTTTACTAAGCTTACTTTAAACAGAGACTAGCACATTACTATACAGAGGGACTTAATAAATGTCCCTTTCAATATTAAAATTAGGTTTTATATTAATTAAACCGAGTAACATAATACCTTGATTTACATATTTAAGTACTTGGATCTCTCCATGCTTGAAGATGTTTGTTATGGATTCAGCAGCTATACTCACAGAATAATTTTGGTCATGTGAATTTTAATGTATTGCAGTAAATATAAATTGCAGTGTGAATGGAGAGTGGTGTAAATTGAGAATTAAGCATAAAATACCGAAGGATATTTATTTAGAGTTGAAATCATAATCTCTTCCATTGATCTCCATGAATGGGAATCTACTCTATTTTTTTTTTTTTTTCTAAGAAGTACAACACAACAGAACATACCCTTGTATGGTAGTCTAGGCTATTGTGATATCACTGTTGATAAGCTCTGTAAAGGTAAGTATTTTCAGCTTAGGAAAAATTACCAGGGATGTAGGAAACAAAAAAAATGTGATGTGGCTATTTTGTAAATACTGACCTTCTTAATTTTGGGTATATTCAAGTAAGTAAAGAAAAATAAAATGTGACTACCTCACAACCTTAGAAAAATTGTAACCACTCAGACCAATGAAAGAATCTAGTCTTCTTGTCCTACTTGGGCAATTTTACTAAATAAACAAATAAATACACAATTATTTTAACATAAAATAAATTTCTTGTTAAGGGATGGCATAGCATCAGTTTTATTCATTTTATTTTTAAAATCTATAAAATCCCCAATAGTTGTGTCATCGGCAACTGGAATAGCAATCCACTTAGTCCATATACTAAAGTCAATCATATTCATACTGTAATAAATTTATGATGTTAGTAAGTACTAAAATCCTCCTATATGATGACATGTTTTTTCCCGCTTATAGTTCATTTGCATGTTACGGATAATCTTTCTATCTGTTTTATAACAGTCTCTCTTTATACTTTTATTCTAGTTGATGTAAAGGAACAAAAGGGCTTCTAACATTCAGCTTGCTTTGTGGGAGGTAAAAAAGCATTTTATTTAATATCCATTTGAGGAGTTTGACTCTATCTTAACTCAGTACAAGTTGACAATAAGGTACTGAGTAGGTGGAAATGATTAGAGAATTGCAGTCAGGAGCAAAGTGGTGAAAGATATTGTATGTGAATGAAGACTGCCATATGGTATTCATTTCATGTGTGTATCATGGCTGCTTATTTTTCTAATATATTTCTTCCCCACTTGTTTTAAGGTATCTAAAAAATCTTCAAAATGTCTTTATATTTTTTGAATTTAAAATCAGAATTGTTCCCTACTTGCTAATACTCTCCTGAAGTTTAGCTTTTTCCTAGTGCTCTTTTACCTCTTTTGCTCTGAATGACATTAGAATTTCAAAAACAGCAATAGTGTATGGTCCAATAACAGTATTTGTTGCAGGATTATGTAAAGTAGCATTTGAACTTACTATTTTCCCCTTGCTTTGTTTAAACTATAATTCTTGATTTTTAAAATAAGTTTGATTGATGGGATTTTTTTCCCTTTACACGCCATATCTTTTTTCTATCTGTAATTGCTATAATTGCTCTTTTCTGTCTTTTGTTCACTGTTGTCTCCAAAGCTTCTTTCCAGTACCAGTTTCTTTAAATATTTTCACTTTAATTCAAAAAGGTCTTAAAATGCAAACTCTAATATCCGGGAAAAGGGAAGGAAGAAAATAAGGGAGGGAGAAAGGAAGGAAGGAAAGGAAAAAGGAAGGAAAACAGCGAGGGAGTAAGAGAGGGAAGGAAGGGATCATTTATTAAATTTGGAATAGGTTATTCTACATTTTTTTTAGTCCTATACGTGTGTCTATAAGTTCTTTATACAAAAATGTGAAGCAGGGAATTTAGTCCACATTTAAAAGGATATTTGAAATATATTTTGATTATCAGGGAACATCTCAAACAAATAACCATCTCACATTGATTTTATTAGTTTTTATGATATATTTGGGATCCTAAAAATAAAGCAGCTATTTTTGTTATGGTGTGAAAAAGTGGACTTCTCACATCAGGAAGAAACTGAGCAAGTTTAGTACAGAGAACATCCTCCCCTCACAAATACTTCAGATGGCTGTTTGTGCATCTCTGTGTATTTATGTCCCAGTCGCCAAGGGGAGTTTAAACTTGCTGTCCCTTCATGTATTTTCTCCAAATAAGAGTAAGAGCTGATCCTTTAAAGATTTAGAATTAGACCTACTTTTTTTTCCTTGCTGATTTTTGAGCTACTAACCATCTTCCTTTACATTGACAATCTGTTGAAATTCACAACTTAGAGAACTTTAGTCCCTGTAGTATCCCTAGCCCCTGCTTTGCTACTTACTTGGGTGCAAATTTCAAGGCCCTTGAGTCTTTGGAACCAGCTGTGGCTTTTGATAAAACTTTCATCACCAGCCCTTTCACCAGACTTAGTCTTTTAACAAAAAACTCCCCATTTCTATCTAGTTCAGTATGAACTATATTTTAGCCTCAATTTTAGCCACTCTTAGCTTTCTGTCATCTACTCTCAAAAGAGACATGGTGATATTTTTAAGATTAGCCAGTGCAGGTTTCTCCTCTGTTCCATACCCTCCAATAGTTCTCCAATTTATTCAGGATAGAAGTCTTACATAGACTTTGAAGACCATCCATAATTTAACTCTGGGGACTTATTTCCTATTACTGTCCCTATCAGTTCTACCACTCTGGGCATGCTGGCTTTCCTGATGTTCCTGAAATACATCTTCATCCTAGGTTATTTGTATTGATTAATTACTAGGCCAGGAACAGTCTTTCCTAGGTATCTGCATGATATATACCCTTACTTCCTATAAATGTTTGCTCAAATCCATAAGTCAACTGCTCTTTTCAAAATATTCCCCTCACACTCTCCCTTACTTCTTTAACTTCCCAGTTTATTTTTCATTTTCCAATATGAATTATAGTTGTATCTAAAATAAAATATAATAGTTATTATATTCGTGATTATCTATTTTCTTTCCCTCTCTCTCTTTTTCTTCCCTTCTGCTTACTATACACTACAGTGTAAACTCCAAGAAGGCAGGGTTCTTTGTTTTGTTTGCTGATGAATCTCAAGTACCTTGAAAATTTCATGGAACAGAAATACTTGATGAAGTTATAAATGAAAGTGTTTCCAGCAGTGTTACTAGGTTAATGAGCATCTTAACCTAGTTATGTGATTAGGTTGATGTTGATCTTCTCTCGTCACAAGGATATAAATAGAAGATTATTTTAAGGATTATTTTTCAATTTTATTTCTGACTATTTATTGATTAGCAATTTTCATATAATGCATGATTCTCTCTTGCATCAGGAATCATTTTTAGCATTAAAGAATTATCCCATGGGGCTTCCCTGGTGGCGCAGTGGTTGGGAGTCCACCTGCCGATGCAGGGGACACGGGTTCATGCCCCGGTCCGGGAAGATCCCACATGCCGCGGAGCAGCTGGGCCCGTGAGCCCTGGCCCCTGAGCCTGCGCGTCCAGAGCCTGTGCTCCGCGGCGGGAGAGGCCACAGCAGTGAGAGGCCCGCGTACCACAAAAAAAAAAAAGAATTATCCCATGTACGCTAGCAGTATTTTCCATTTACTCACACCATTTTCTCATTTTATTCTTTTTTCTTACTATTATAATTATCTTCCCATTAAGAATATCTATTTCAGCCCTTTCTATGATTTATGCTTTTCAATGTGATGAACTGTTTACCATAGCATGTGAAAATTGCTCTAGTTTAAAGGAATGTATAAAGGCCAAAAAGAGTATTATTTTATATGACAAATCATGCCATCTGTTAATAGAAGACACAGTTAACATGCTGTAACTTTAGTTTTATTCTGTGAAGATTTGTAAGGAAGTTTAAAGTTCATTAAGTACAGGCAGAGTTGTTGGGTTTTTGTTTTTGGACCCACCACCACGCAGAGGAAAGAATAGTAGATTAATTTAGGAAATCATAGATTATAAAGTCCTCAGTGCTGCTACTTTCTTATTGTCTGCTATAAATAGGTCACTTCACACCTCTGAAACTTATTCTCTAATGTCTTGCTTACCTCTAAAATTCAGTCATCCTACTATTTCTTTGGGGTTCTTGATTGTTAGAAGAAAGACTACAGTGTGTCTTTTCTGACCCTAGTGTTGGTCACCATTTGTCCTGTTGACATATCAGCTCTTTGGCTGCTCCCTCTTTCAGATCACTGTTTCCCTGGATTTGCCTCCTTTCTCCTCTCTATGTATGTCCAACCGGATTGCTTCACCCTATTTTACAATGCAGAGAATAACACTTTGTATAAATAGCCTACTTGAATTTTTGCTTATTTTTCTAACAAATTAGCAACAAAATATTAGATCAAATATTATGTAAATAAAAATAATTTTCGGGGCTTCCCTGGTGGCGCAGTGGTTGAGAGTCCGCCTGCCGATGCAGGGGACACAGGTTCGTGCCCCGGTCCGGGAAGATCCCACATGCCGCGGAGTGGCTGGGCCCGTGAGCCGTGGCCACTGAGCCTGCACGTCTGGAACCTGTGCTCCGCAATGGGAGAGGCCACAACAGTGAGAGGCCCGCGTACTGCAAAATAATAATAATAATTTTCATGGAAAACTATATTCCTAGAATGGGAGAGGTGGATGCAAAGATAAGAGACTACTATTGTGTACAGTTAACACTGATGGAATAAATTGGTACACCTTGCCAAATGTAGCTATAGAATAGCTGTGTTCATCATCATCCTCATTCTCATCATTACCAGGGATTTTTGCATGCTTACTGTGTTCCAGGCAATATTCTAGGTACTCTATATTTAATAATGGTTAATCTTAATAATCATAGTATGAGGGAGTTAGTGTTTTGATTCACACTATACAGATGGAAACCTGAGACAGAGAGAGGTTAAATAATCTGTTTATAGTCACAGAGCTTACAAATGGTGAAGCCAAAATTCTAAGTAAATGGGCTAAAAAGCCCATTTTCTTAATTACTATACTATTTTGATTTTATCCTACCCATTAAACTATGGGCAGGGAATTTAGTCCACCTTAAGACAATTAACTCTGTTGGAATCATCATGAGAGCAAAAGTAGAGGGTGTTAGGTGACACCAAGAATATCTGTGGTTAGAACAGAATTCACGTTAGCAGTGGCTTCCAGAACACTTAATTTTCCTATTTCAACCAACTTAACAAAATATCCCAGAAAGTCCTGAATGACAAATTATAGTTGAATTTTGGGTCAAACCTTTGGGAAACAAAGATATGGGCTGTATAATGGCCGTAAAATTAATGATATAAAACTCAGGTCTGATAGATTGTAAGACTCCCTGGCTTTTCCTGGTCGGTTCTCCTAAGCTCAGTCTAGCCATCCATTCATAGAAAATTGTGAGTAATCGTCAGAAAAGCCCTGTGGGTTTGGGTCTGTTTGGTCCTGACCTTGCTGTGGTTTGGCTAGGCTGAAAGCTGAGAGTAAAAAGCTGTGTCTTCCACTACTTGTCAAGTGATACTTGCCAACTGTGAAGTTGGTCCTTTTGAATTTGATGTAATCCTTTCTAGAGGAGGCACTGTTCAGGGCTTCTTCGGTTCGGAAGGCAGAAATAAGTCTCAGAATTGAAAACTTCTCAAATTAAATTAGTTGTCTGTTCTTCTCACATTTCAAAACATTAGATCTATACTTGTAATTTCCAATTTCAGGGAGCAATCATTTGGCATTAAATTTTACAATAATATATGTATACTGGTGTAAGGGACTACCTTTTCCTAGGTTTCAGGAAGTTTGATGAATTCCAGTTCCTCTAATTTATTGTCTATAGCATAAGTTTTCAGTCTCTTTCTCTATGTTTATATTGTACCTGAGATTGTTTAAACCTCAATAAACCAAAATAATAGAAATAATAATGATAACAACAAATAATAAGCTAACATAAGCATGGAAATCAAAAAATCCTTAGGTCTCTTGAACAAGTTTAAGAAGGAAACAGAGAATTCTTAGGAGCCAACATCCCTGAGCAGTTTTGGGATAGCCTTGGAATTTTCAAGTGCAGAGTCCCTGACTCAAAGAACTGTGAATTGCTAAATCTAGTGTGTAGAAAGAAAGCTAAAGTCATGGTATTAATTACTAGGAAAATAGAAGTCGGAAGGTATACAAAAGGTAAAGATTTTAATTATTCAGTTGGTAGTATTAATAGATGAATTAAGAACATGGAAAAACTCAGAAGGTTAATCATATAAAAATATTGTTTTAAGTAGGACACAAATACAGTTACTAAAATAGTAACTGTACTTTACGTGTGTCAGATTAGGGATCCTCTTATTTTGATTGTTTGCTTGTTTTAACTTTCTTTCATTTACTTCCCAAATTTCCTTAATAGGGTAAGTTGAATCACATAAGATAAATGGAATTTAACAGCAAGATGTGATATACAACAGCCTTCAGCAGTTTTAGAATTTAAAATTGACTCCATAGAGAGTAATAATTAAAAGAATATTGATTGAATCGTCTAGTGGAGTCTTGGTAATTTTTAATGTTTTTTTTACCTCAGTGAAGCCACCATTAAGTATTTGTTGCGTGCATATTGTGTGTTTGGCCCTGTGTTACATTGTGCGAATTAAAAGGAAGAAGGATCATATAGCGGAAGTTCCTTTTATCAGATATAACTGCACAAGGTTAAAGATAAAACCTACCCTTAAAAAGCATCAAGTAACAAAATCATACACAAGTAAAGCTAAACTGCATGGTACAATCAATTTGTAAATATGTAAAAAAAAGAGAAAGAGAGGTTTGAGAAAGAGGATCAGCGCCAACTGTGATCGTCAAAGATGAGAACTAAGCAGGAGCTTAAAAGATGAAGCTGGGGCTTCCCTGGTGGCGCAGTAGTTGAGAGTCCGCCTGCCGATGCAGGGGACGCGGATTCGTGCTCTGGTCAGGGAAGATCCCGCATGCCGCGGAGCAGCTGGGCCCGTGAGCCATGGTCGCTGCGCCTGCACGTCCTGAGCCTATGCTCCGCAACGGGAGAGGCCACAACAGTGAGAGGCCCGCGTACCGCAAAAAAAAAAAAAAAAGATGAAGCTGGCTATAACTTAGAGTAGGGGAGGAGGCATGCAATGGAAAAAAAAAAAAGAATTGGGCCATAGGGAGCAACTGAGTATGTTGAAGTGAAGGTTATACTAAGAATCTTGACCGAAGTAGTGGAAGCTAAGTTGGAATAAGTCAAAAGGGAGAAATTATTTATGGAGTATAGCTAAGGGGAGATACTTGAATTTTTCTAATAATTTGTACTACATATTTTGAGCAGAGAAATGACATTCATCTCAGAAAATATTATGAACCATCGCCTATGTTATAGTTGGTTATAAATGATAAGAGTGAGGTGTTGAGATTGTGGGGTGGTGAAGAGGTTTGTGTAAAAGGAGCTGCGAAGTGCAACTTGAATGAAACAGTAATCCTTTGTATGTAGTATTAAATTAATTAACTTAGAAGATTAATATTGAATGCAGATGTAAAATAGATTAAAGAGCAAAGACAATGGATTCAGGAAGACATTTGATCTTTTTCCAGACTACCTTTTCAATATGAATGGTCACTCCTTCTTAACCACATTATTTACAAGGCAAACGAGGAAGATCCTCAGAAATATTCAAGAAGTTGGATAGTAAAAAGAGAGAGTGGTGTCTCGGTAGCCAGCATTTTGAAAGCTTTGGAGATGGAGAGGGTAGTGAAAGTATCAAATGTTGCTTAATAGATCAAGCAATCTGCTAGGAAGTAAAGAAAAAGCACCTTTATATTTAACCATTGGAAGTTAATCTTGACATTTATGCCAGTGGTTTCACTGAATTGGTAGGAGTTGGAGAATGAATGGATATAAGAAAGTAGAAAAAGAGGATAGAATATGCTTTCCACAATTGTTTTGGGTATAAAAAATTAAAATTGCATTTGCATTCTGGCATGGAGAAGGTGACTAGGAGAACTTATTGTTTTATTTGCTTTGTTTAGGAAAGTAGTGTCTTGAGCTTGTCTATAAACCATTGGAGAAGAGACTAATAATATGAGACATCATAATTAATAGGGTCAAAGATAGGAGGAATGAAGAGAATCAAGAGTGCAGGAGAGAGTATGGGGGAGGGAAAAAATAAGTTTTAGTTTCAGACTCTCAAAGTCATATTTTCTGATTATTGCCAGGCATTTCAACTTCCTGATCCACGTGTGTGCACATACACACAGACACACACAGAGCCCCATTTCTATCTGAACCTTTATTAGCCTATTCCATATATTCACACACCAGAGCACTAAACACAGGGACCTTAGTCTTTACTGTTGTTCTTATTATTATTTTAGCTTATTTATTTGATAGCCTTCAAATAGGAATATTTTTAGATTCACTGCCAAATGTGTTCTCTGAGTCAATAGTAATTTAAGTCAAATGCCTAAATGTTCAAGAAAAATGTTTTTAATAGATAACTGAATACAGGTTTAAAGACCTTGAGGGATATTTGAGTCTGTCCTTCCTTTTTTCTTTCTACATGATAAAATGCCTCCACACAAAAAATACTCTGTTTCATAATGTCACTCTTATATCCTGTGGTTTTTGTCAAAGTTACAAATCTTGTGAATTAAAGCTCAGAAGAAAACTGGATGTATTACTTCAGAATCAAGATGCTTATAGTCAGTCAAATCTCTGATGGAAAACCCGCAGGGAGATCTTCACATGCCTTTAAACTCTCTGTTCTAAGGAGAAAGTGGCACAATTTTTAAAATGTTCACTGACTGTCTCTCAGTATAGTTTTTAATGAGCTGATACTTGTACACCCCTCTGAGCAGTTCAAATCAGTGTTCTTTATATATAAAGTAGACATATAAAAGTAAAAGACAAGTAAGTAAAAAGCATAATAGATCATGTGAGTACTAATTTTAAGAGACACGAAAAAATACACTCTAATAACTTAAAAATATAGAAATTGAAGACTTTATCACAATTGTCCTTATAAATGCTCTGAATAATGACAGACTGGAAAAGTCATGAAATGCTTTCCTAAAAAGTGTTAGTAGTCATACAGTGTTTCTAAGGTGTATGTTCTTAATGATAAATAGGTTAACTGAAAAATCACTTTAATTAAGGAGACAAAGTTTAAATTATTTAGCTCCTTTCTTTCTTGATATAGATTACTTTTTCACATTTTTTTCATACTCTGGATCTTACTGCACTCTCCAAATACCTCATTTATTCAGCTCTTTAAAAGACAAGAACCTTGCATTCTGCAATGTAAATACCTATTAATTAGTAATGAATCCCTGGAAGTCAATACATAAAGTAAATCTCCCAATAATGCATCACTGTTATGTCTTGTCAGCTGTTTGAATATAATTTGTTGGGATGCTGGTGTTTTATGACCAATATATAAAGTATCAACAATAGTGAAAAGCAAATTTTAGTTTCTGGAGATGCCTTAGTCAGCCTGTAATTTTTTTTTAGTTTTTTACACAGAGTGATTTGCAGCACAGTCTCTGAACCCAAAATGCCTGGGTTCTTATCCAGACTCTACCATTTCCTATCTAGTTACTTAACTTCTCTGGTACTTGGTTTTCTCATCGATGTAATAGAGCTCATAATAATAATGATATAAAGGATTGTAGTGAATATTAAATAAAACATCAGGGAGATACCTGGCAAATAGTAAGCATTCTACAAAAGGTCGCTGCTATTAATTAACAGTTTCTTTTTTTTCACATGAAAAAAATACATAATAATCCTCCCTATGTTACAAAAGAGAAAATATGTTTTAGATTCTGGATTACAAAAAGTATAAAATGAAAGAATTTAACTTCAACACATTTGCCTTTGTTCTCCTAGCTACTAACCTTGACAAAGGAGTGCTGACATTTTGGAGAAATAGACTTTTTTGGTGAATGTTACCATTTCTTTGTTCTGGTTTTTGACATTTACTGTTTCAATCAACAGTCTAAGTGAAACCATACAAACATTGGTGTCCAAGATGGGACAAAATGTGATATTGTGGTTTGAGTAATAGAGAAGGACTTGAAAATTCAGCATTTTGTTTCCATGTATATCACTGACTGAGCCTGGAAAGAAACAAATTATAATCATACTTGAGTCAAGATATTCTTAGAATTTTTAGATGTGCTCAAATTTAACATTCTCTTCAGTGCTAGCCGAAGGACACCGTGGATTTAGGCGAGTAATGGTCCAAGCCATCAACTGTCTTTTAAAATTCATGTTGATTACTCTGGTTTAGTGAATATGGTTTGTCTTTCTTCAGCAAATGCCAGCTCTTGAATAGTTCTTAAGGGTCAATGTCATTAATACTTCCAAGGGGCTCTTTGACCTCAGAGCACCCTTCCTTGGTAGAGACACTTGTATTTTCAACACTTCATAGCTGGCAACATGATGTGGAATGTTTCCATCCATATCTGAAAAATATTCTTGGATTTGTTGTCTGATGTGAAACCCCCAAGAATACTGAAGATTGCTTTGGGGATGGTGCAACTTAGGCACGATTTTGTTGGAAAAGAGGGACACCAAAAATGAAAAGAAAATCCTAAAGTAAATTAAATAGTAATTCAAGTCATAGAAGTGGTGGCACAGAACCTATGTGGCACTTCAGTTTTCCCTGGTCGCACATTCCCCCACAAATGTTTTCTGGTGTTACTTCTTTCAAGCCTTTTGGGCACATATATTTGTGACCTCTGGTAATATAAAATGAACATGTAATGTTACTCTTTGTTGAAGGAGTTTAAAAACATAAAGGTTATAATAACACCTGTCATGTATTTTATTCATAAATGTCACAAACTCTAAGAAAATTTCTGTGAATTTGGGGAGGGTGTTTGCAAGAGATAACCTAAGATGTGAGAGTTCATTCACAGTTATGCAATCATTGTTTTTTTTTTTTTTTATACTTTCCTTAAGATTTTCTACATAGACAATCATACAATATGTGAATAAAGACAGTTTTAAGTATTCCTTTCTAATCTTGCTTTTCTTTACCAAATTTTGTCATTTTTTTCTCATGTTTTTCTGCTATAGCTTTAGGTTGGGATGTGTTTATAGGTGTATTTCTTCCCACTGTGTTTATGTTTTTACTATGTCCCTCTTTACGTCTAATGGCATTCATTTCCTTAAAGTCTGTTTTGTCTGACGTTAATACAGCTACTCCAATTCTCTTATGCTACTATTTACGTGGTATAACTTCGTCCATCTTTTCACTTCCAACCTAATTTTTGTTTTGAATTTCAAGTGGATATCTTATAGATAGCCTTTAACTGAATCTTGCTTTTTGACCTAATCTGACAGACTGCTATAGGTTTGGAGTGTTTTAGTTCCTTCACAACTAATGTAAGAGTTAATATATTTGGATTTAGGTCTGCCATTTGATATTTGTTATCTATTTGTCTGAATACTTTTTTTTGTCCTTCTGTTTCTCCTTTAATCTTTTCTGGTTTTGTTATACCGCTAGTTTAACACAATAGCTAATATAACATTTTGATTCCTCTATTGACTTTTAAACAATACTTCTTTGTGTTACTTTTTGGTTCCTGTAGTGATTTCAGGGTACATCTCTCACTTACCAAAACCTACTTCAGATTGGTCCTGAATTAATTCTGGTAAATATTTTTTAAAAGTTTTATAAGTATAGTTTTCCCTGTCCCCTATGCCATTGTTGTTATATGTATTATATCATATATGTCTTAAAATCAAATATAGAGTCTTATATTTACTTTAACCACTCATGTAACTTTTAAATAATTTAAGAAAAGATACATTAGTGAATAGTAACAGAATGGGAAAAAAGCAAAAATTATGAGACTTTCACTCTGTTATATTTGCCATTTCAGTTTCTAAATACCACATATTGTTCAAAGCTGTCATAAGTAAAATAAAATGACATATTCTCTTCTTATCATGGGAGGCATATAATTTCTGTAAGGTAAACTATTCTTGTAGGAACTCCAAATTTGATGTTATTGTGTTATCAACTTAGAATTGAGCTTATTATACTAGTTGTTTGATATTGTATGTGCACACACACACACACACGAGACAAATATACTCTTAAGAATTAACATTTCATATTGCTTCTCATTTTACTAAGCAGTTCAACATGCCTTTCCCCATGTGGTCATATTTGAGGGATCTACTGTTACAGAATATTTTATGTGAGTTAACTATGTTCTGAGAGGCTGTTTTCTCTGCCACACATTATATAGTCAGATTTCAATTTTTGTCAAATTTAGTCGCCTCCTTCACCATGAAAGTAGCAGCACATGGTTAAATCAATTTTTTGAACCTATGTGAAAGGCTACATTCCTGATTTTTAAAGTAGTTTCTTATCAATATTTTTTGACTTTGTTTTGTTTTATGGTGACACTCAAAGTATGCGACTAATTTTCTATGTTAACTATGGGCCATGAGTATCACTTAGGGGTGAATAAGATATTTTCTTCAAACAATGGGAGATCTTTAATAGAGTGAGAATCAATGCTGATGTAATGCAAAACCATTTATGATGTGTTTATCAAAGATCCAAAGCACACTGATTGAAGAGTGAAAGCTCCTGGAAATAAATTATGAAAGGATACAAATGAAGACACACATTTTCATGACTGTGCCTCATTTCCAGAGCCTGGTGATAGTCCTGCTGTTCTCGGCATGCTACCCAATGATGACCTCATCAGTAACATAAGATGCATTCAGCAGTCTGGCACCTAGATGGCAGCCTACAAAATATAAACACAGTGCCTTCAAATGGACCATAAAGCCTGACTAAAATCTACAAATTAATAATAGGAATGCCTGTTACATCAGTACATCATTTGGGTATACCCAGCAAATTACTCCCTGATGTATGTATTTGGAAAAAAAAATTTTTTATATGTGTGTGTGTAAAACAATGTTCTTATTTTACTTTATGGTTTCTAAAATGTAATGTCTTATAACAAGAGAGTGTACCAACAAAGGTGGACCTGACAAGGACAGCACTGAGGAGCTTGCTTTGATTGTGTCCACCGTGTTACATAAAGAGACATTTGGAATAAGAGCTACAGTTCAGAACCCAGTGGACGTAAACACTTCAGTGCACCTTCAGGAATTAATAAAAGCTTTTCTGTTCTGTGGATGATAGAGACTCGCATAAATGCATTACCATTGATCTGTTTTAGCAATGACATTTAATCTTGCTTTAGGAGAATCTTTCCTAAGGTTGAATGAATATCACTATATCTTTCGCTTTAGGTTGCTTGAAACCTGTGAGGAGAATTTTCTTTAAAAAAAAAAAAAAAAAAAAAAAACCGCAGTGTTGTCATCTTAAACATCTAACTTTAGCAGTTCAGGCAGAGTTCCTTTTCTTCAGGCATTGTACGGGATCCGCCTCACAAATAGTTTCATGGAGAGAAGTCAGTGATGCTAAGATGGTAGGTTCCAGCAAGTCTAGCTGTGATAGATGAAGCGTGGTTTCAGAAAAAGATTTATTCTCATTTCAGAACTTCATATTCTAGTTGACATTATTCCTTGAGAATACAAACCTGGGATGCAGGTTCCCTGAATTATCTCTAAAACATTATTATCATAAGAAAAATGTACCCACCAAGGTGTTGTCAGTCAAGGGACAGCTTGAGTGGGGTGTCTGTCAACTTAAATATGAGGCACGGAGAATGAATGAGTCATATTTTTGTGCCCACTTGAAGTGCCTTTCTTGATACTTAATATACATGTAAGAGGTAGTCCTTGAAAGGAATCGCACTGAAAGAGAAGTCCTCTTATAACCTAATTCTTGCCTGGGGAGATATGAGGAGGAAAGCATTCATCACTATTAACTGTTTCAAATACTATAGCTGGCACGAAAGTAAACACAGGAGGAGAAAATCATCCTGAATTACAGATGTTATGTGCTATTTTTACGGCACCAGGTGGGAATGTTAACACTTAATCAGTCTCTCTGGCATTATTTCCTGTTTGTACTGCCAGCTTTATCACCATGAAAGATGCTTTGATCCTCTTCTGTAGTGTCAAGAACAACAGGCCACAGCATCAGTGACATTCCAGTCAATGGGGTATCATTTCACATTAGTTGTTATCAGATATGATATTTCACTAATGCATTTTGACAACATCTGGCACAATACCAGGTGCCTCTCTATGTAGATATAGCTTATAGATATATAGATGTAGTTATAGATCTCCTAAAATGGAGATTAACTGCAAAGCACTATTTTTTTTCTCACTGTTCTAGATTGTGAAATCAGAAGGCAATATTCTCTTAAATATATATATATATATATATATATCTGCAAAGTCAGATTTATGAGATATCTTGGATAGAAAACAATCATTTTTGCATTATAACATCAAGAATATGTTAAGGCTTCCCCATTTCCCCTCTAAAATGTACACAACTTTTATTTTTAATAATGCAAACTCCTAATACGAATGGGTCTATCTGCTTAACATGTAAAAGACAGACTAGACTTTTTCCTAAGATTATTTTTACAATTAAAAAAAAGTTAGAGAAGGAACATTTTGCATCAGACCAAAAATAATTCAAACAGATGAGGTAATGCATTCTTTTGCATCACTTCTACTTAAGCAATATTCTTTGAGGTTTCTAAGTGGCTTAAAAGGTGATTTTATAGGTTGAAATATTGTCCTCTGTAGCTTTATGGTCAGAGCAAAACAGTACTCATCTGGAGTGCATATAGTATTGCACACGGGGTTAATTAGGTTAGGGATGAATTAATTTGTAACAATTTCCGTTATTTGACAGGCATCAATAATATAGTATATTACTTGCATTCCAGACATCAGCATACTGCCATGACCCAGTCAGATTCAATTTGGGAAAATCTTGGATCATACGAATATTTTATTATTGATTTTTGTAACATCATATTTTACAATCAGACCTGGTTATAAAACACCATAATAACTTGAGGAGATATTTTAGAAAGTCATACTGTTGATGAATGGAAATCATGCTTTCTGTAGCGAAATGAAAACTCACCGTTCTCTTCCCGGAATGAGATGTTAAGGTATAATTTTGTACATTATTAACAGCTATTAAGGAAGTTCCTTCTTTAAGGACTCTCTCCATCCTTTGATTGGATGTTTGTATTGGGGGGTTAGAGAAGAGTACGATGATAGTTTGTATAACTCGGTTATCCTGGCTTCTTTTCAAGCCCTTTCCATTTCAGACTATTTTTGATTAATTTGACTTCTTCTAAAAATCCTTCTATATGTCCAGTCCCCCACTCCTTTGTACACAATGATTAGACAAAATATCTGATTTTGCACATAAATGATCAGATGGGCAGGTTGCTTTGATACAGAAGAGTTATGTTGATGGTACCTGTGGTTAAATGCATTCGATTTCCAAACAAGAGCTTACATTTATCAAAAACCTAATTGTAGAACTTTTGGTTATGGAAATGCCAAACTGAGTTTACTCACAATATGTAAAGGTACAAAAATGACACCACTGAAGAATGATAGAGTTAGAAAGCACAAGAATTGCTATTAAGTAATGCGTTTTCTTTTTGTATATATATTTGAAAAGGTAAAACATCTTGCACAAATGTTTATACTGTGTTAATTACGCTTAAACTGTTTTGTGGAATCAGAATTACACAAACACGCGCACACAAACACATACACACATGTACATGCATACACATCTCCCAAAAAGAATGATAAATATTGATGCTCCTTAATCTCAAAGTTGCTCAATCCACACTTCCTTGGTTCTCATACTTTTCGTATTTTATTCAGAATATTTTACTCTTGCTCATTCTTTTGCTGAAGTTATCAAACCCTAATATCCATATATCGCATTCATTACTGCCTGTACCTCCTTCCCAGTATCATTTACTCTTTCTCTAGGTTCTAAAATGTAGACAGTTTTCTAAATTTCTATTCATTTATCTTTTTTCTCTGTTCTTTTTTCCTATATAATCTGAGAACTTTTGGGGAAAGAGGTTGAGAGGGGAGCTAATATTGTGGCATGGCATGAGTACTAGCTACCGTAAATGCACACACATACACAAGTGCATATGCATGTATGTATGTATGTAATCTGTTTCAATAAGCATTAACTATCAATTTTATATTGGGGAGTGTTAGGATACCTAATATACAAAGATATATAAGGGATAACTCCTCTTCTCATTGAATTTTCAGTGTAATAGGGCTGAGAGCCCCACAGAGAGATAATAAGAGTATAATATATTAAGATTGAAGTATAAGCAAGTGCTAAAATTACAAACATGAGAACTACATAGTTAGTACACCAGTCAGGATGGTGAGAAAACTGAAAGTCATAAAGACTAAGCACAGTGACACTACTCATCAAAACCCTATCCAGAGGAGTGGACTTGCCCCAAACTTGTCCTGTTGGGAGACAGGCTTATCCTTTGTGTGAAAATGGGGGCCTCAGACTGCGTAAACTGATGCCATAAAATGTTGAAATAGCTTCCCTCTCTCTTAATGCTAAGCTACCATGTGAATTCCCTATTAAAAAAAAAAAAAAGATTAGCACATTTTCAGTTGAGGCTCATGGTGTAACATCTTGCTTTTGATATGCTATCTATAAGTGTCCGTAGAAATGAATTTAAGATACTCTTAGGTTTGTGTCTACAAATAATGGTATACATATACATACATATAAAACATTCATAAACACCAGTTTGCTCCGTTAGTATTTTTTAAATGTGTGGATTTAAGCAATAGCTGTGTTCAAAACGTTCAGAATTCTAAGCACTAGAAATTTCTGATATTGAAAAAATTGCATACTTCTAAGAAGGGTGACTATTTAATTTATATTGTCATACTACTCATTTTATTGATAATATTTAGGAGAATGATAGGCATGCATGCATGTACAAAGAATTCAAATAGAAAATGATGGGGAAAACCAGATGCAAGTGCCAACTCCCTGCCATTATCCTCCCACGATGCCAAGCCTTTCACTTCGTCTGAAGCAGCAGCATTTCAGTGGCCTCCAGCTGTGTTCAGAATAGTGTTCATCTCATGGTGTTCCCTAGTGTCCCAAAGGTGTTTAATTATCAAGTTATAGTTGACACATACGAATGGAAATTCAGCAAATGAAAGAGTAACTTGTGATAAGAAACTAAAGGTGACTACAGGAATATTATCTTTGCTTTGGGGGAAACATGTTCTCCAATGTGATCATTGAACTATCTTATGTCATCTTCTAATCCTGGGAGACCAGTGCTAAATAGATAACCAAGTCTGTTTATTCTAGGATGTGAGATTTTAAATAAAACAACAATCCTGTGCACTTTTTTCTTTAAAACCATGGAGCTACATAGCAAGAGTTTTAATCCTTGTTTAAACTTAATTATATGCTTATTTAGAATCTTGATTAGCAAAAATTAATTATTAGGTTACCAGCAATGAATACAGAGATACAACATCACAGAAAGTATTTGAAAGTCTTCTACAACTTCTGAAAAATCATCAATGGAATATTCAAATATGGTATTATTGACTAAAATTACTTTATTCACGTGGTAAGTAACAACCTATCTCAATGAATTTACTATAAATTCCTCTGTAAAGTAAAATTGAAAAGAAATTCCTCAAGCAGAATCAGGATCATCCTAGCTATTGAAAAGTCAATTTTGTGCCAATAATAATTGATAGAGGAAGGAATGATGGATAATATAAATTTAGGGAAGGGTACTTGTTTTGTTTCTGTTTCTCCATGGGGAAGTTCACACCACTGGCTTGGCATATTAGACTGCTCCCAGAGTTCAATATAGGAACATGTATGTAGAATAAAATATTATCAAAAGCACATGCATTCCAGGTTAAATTGACCCAGGATAAATTTGTTATTTGCTCTTAAAGTTCTATGCCATGAGCACAATGGAAGCACCACATGAGATGGAGGAAGACCTGGTATCAATTCCATCTACAATCACCAGTGAGGTCTGAGACCCACCATGGGGTCTGGTACAAATTCCCTCAACGTAAGACAGCACCCAGCTAGGTAGGGCTGGTCAGGACTAGAGCACAGGTCTGTTACCTCCCAAACTTGAACTGTTCTTTCTTCTACATGAAAGGATAGAGTTGAATAAGGAAGCTGTGCTTATAGTTCAAGCTATTGATAAAATAATAGTAAGTTAAAATATGTAAATATTAAGATAAAATAAGTTAAAATATTTATGCTCTAAGGAAATGTTCTGAAACTACTTCAATAAATAAGCACTCCCTTTAAATTTCTGTTAGTCTGTTAGAAGACCTGCAACATTCTACTCATTTATTAATTGCTTGTGATTCTGAGGAATGCTTAATTTATTACCAAGTATGAATAAACGGTAAGGAGTATCAAAGAGCCTTGTAAATCAGCTTGGACAAAGGAGCAGGTTTAGAAGTATATATAAAATTGAATCCCTAAATATTCAATTAATAAATACCATAAGAGAAATAGACTCCGTGCTGTGCTACTTTTGCAAAAATCAAAAGGATGAGAAAGAGTTAAAATAGCATTCTATAAATGATATTAGGCTTCCTGAAGGAATATAATTTATAAGGCTGAGCTGCTGCTCCTAGCGCTATGATATTTAGATGTATAAATGTGTTGGCTTCTGTTAATTTAGATCTATAGTATCTTATGCAGGGTGGAGCTGAAGTATCTTATTTCTGAGGTTTCACTTGCCATAGGGTAAGTCTAGAATTTTGGTAGAATTATATAAATTCTGGCATAAACTATTCAAATGAATCTGCTTCATTGGAAAAGTCCATTTGGGGAAAACAAAACACAGTGACTGCACACAAAAAAGTATATACTCAGGAGAGTTTCCTATTTGGCACCAAGGAATTATTCAAGTATCCATTGGGTCTTTGGAAATAATTCTGTGATCACCTAAAAGAGCCTGCCAATTATTGCCATATGTGCATGTGGTTTTCACAATCTGGACACTTATCCCCTAGGATTTGGACTAATAGCTCTAGCCTTTTACTTCTCATTAACTGTCAGAAAAGCTATCAGACAGAGGAGACATTGGTCAGTGCCAACATGATACAGATTTGGACAAGCGGCTGAAAGTTGAAAGGATCATATCACCTTAGTCTGTACTTAAGAAGAAATAAGTCTCAGGAAAACTAAAGAGTTTCAAAGTCAGATATGTTTTGAAACTCAGTAAAAGAGGCTCTTTCAAGAAGCGAGGAGAAGATGTGGAGGCAAGTCGGCCAAATTTGTTAAGTGTTTGCTAGTACGTATGGCAGCCAGAAAATAAAAATAAAGAATTGGCAGTACTGGGGGTGGAAAGAGTGAATCTATATAAAGAAGCAAAGAGGCTTTGAGCTATAAAGTCAGAGGTAATTGTTTCAATTACCCCTAAGGAGACCCATTCAGCACCTTCCACCAGTAAATACAAGGGTTACAGAGAAAGTGAAGGCATTAGTCATGTGTGATGGGATGGACTGGTGTATCAACCAGGAACCAAGGGCAAAACATTGTTCTGGTTTGTCTGTGTTGAATAAAAAGTTGTATAGACATAATACATCTATGGAAATCTCCAGGGTCACAAAGAGATCATTGGAAGTATTGGGAACAGTGAAGGACTAGCCAAACATTTATCAATAATTTACTTTGACAAGAAGGTGCTGTGTTGTGATATATTTTTGTGAATCCTCTGGAAAATTATAATTTTAACAGAGAAGGATATTGCAGTAATATTTCAAGGAGAAATGAATGCCTAATATATTTCCAAAAGTAGAAAATTTAAGAAAAGGAAGATGAGATTTAATATTGTTAAAGTATAATGACAAATCTATTGATTTTTGTCATAGATTTTAGAAATGTTTGTATACACTATGTAAATATTTAATTACTTTTATGAATATATAGTAATTCTAATTCCTAACATGTATTTGAAACATTATAGTCTCATTCAATTCTTATGAAATCCTGGTAGGTCTCCTTTACTATCCCTATATTATGGACATAGAGAAACTGAGAAATGAAGAGGCTTTGTAACTTGTTCAGCTGCATAGTCTGGAAGTGGCAGAGTTAAGATTTGAACCTGAGAAGTGTGCACATGTGCTCTTAATTACAATATGAACATTAAAATAATATCTTAGCATTAATGTTGCATTTTAAAGTGTTGCTCCAGTAGTCATGATATATTTTTGATGATCTGCTCATAATATTTTTTCCTTATCTGCTTTGTGATAAATAATGTGTATTAGCAAAAATCAGGCAAATGTTGAGTTCATGAACACAGATTTTCTGTTTGGGAAGCCAAGTATCTATTCATGAGCAAATCAAAATCAATATTCTGGTTTAATTACTACCATGTTGTAAGTGGAAAAATCACCCAACTTAGTAAAGACACTTTGTTTTTTCTAATATATCTGTAACATGGAAGATTTCTCCAGCAATATTTTATTGTACTCTTTTTACATAAAAAAGCCATATATTGCTTGATTATGTTGGCTCCTCTCAAAACCCATATTCTTGATAACCAACTTCATCTGGTGTCATTAAATGAAAGCCTATAGGACAAAGAAAACTAAATGCAGCATTTTCCTTAACATGAAAATATTGGAATCAGTTTCTTTGCAGTACAAATAATATAAGTACCACACAATTTAGTACAGAAAATGCTTACTTGGCATTTCCAATTGCCTAACACAATGAAATATACCCCCAATTAAACTATTGTGTCCTTACCTATATATATCCATTCATTCCATCCTCAGGAAATAGGGATAGCACCCAAAAACTCAAACAAGAAACTTAGATGTCAGTCCTTATGCTTTCTTCTACCTTATGCTCGGCATCTGCGCTCTTTCCAAGAGCTATCAACATTACCTACATAATGTCTCTCAAATGAATTCATGTCTTTCTATGCCCATAACTATTTTTCTATCTTCTATGCCCATAACTATTTTTCTATCTATGTCATATCTTCTCTAATCTGAATTATTTCGGTAGCATCTTGTCTGCCCCATTCTTGACTCAGTTCGATGCGTTTTCGCCAAAGGAGCAAGAATGAGCTGTTTGAAATGTAAATCTGACTGTGGTGTACCTTAGCGTAAAACCTTTCAACGACCTCCCGCACCACTTACTGTGTAAAAACAAGCCCTTAATATAACCCTGAAGGCACTGCATGGCCTGATTGGTCTGCTTGCCTCCCCAGGCTGATTTGAGACCCAAGTATCCTCTCAGTTTCAGCTATACTCTCTTTTTTCTTTCACTTTCATAAACTATTAAAACTCCTTCCTGCCTCTAGGCTTTCACCCTAGAATGCTCTGCCTTCCACTTTTTGCTTCTGTCTTTTACATAACACATACATCCTTTAGTGCTTTGTACATATCACAGAAGATGATAGATTTCACTTTTAAGGTTAGATGGTGTACATATTGTAATCATTATTGTTACTCAATTGGAAATTCACGTACACCTTTTCTCTTCTAGGTTAAAATGTTCATTCAGGAAATTAAGTTTCTTTAGTAAATAGACCTCATATGTTTTTTTTTATCCTGGAGATAGTTGCTTAAATGTAATTGAAGAATTTCTTTAAAAGAAATGTTTAGGAGAAACTGGAGAGATGCCTAGTCTTCTTTATTTCTAGTTTTAAAATATGATTTATGATTTATCATTAATCATATATATAAGATTTTATATTATGTATATCTTACATATATTATATATTCTGCATTTAGCACCTAATGGAACACATACATATATATTTTTTAATTGTCTTGTCTTCTTCCTACATTTGCATTATGGAACTTCATGATTGAGTCATTGCATGAGACTGATTCTTTAAAGGGAAATTTGGTCTACTAAGATGTTTAGGATTGGTTAAACCTAGTAATTGGGCATGGGAAATATTATAATGGGACACTGCTATGGAGAGAAGGAGAAAGCTTCCATTATTCTCTCAAAATTTACTGCATTTGTTGGTCACTTTTCATGAGCCAAGCATTCTAGGTGCTCATTATCTTAGCTGTCACACCACAGTAATATAATAGGAGTTGAGTTTTAAAGGGTAAAATGTTTTTTATACATGTGTTTTATAAAAACAGGGTCAAACCTTCAGCATGTAGTTTATATGTAGGTCTAGTAACTCTATTGCCTTGCGAGATATATCACTTGTCAACTGAGTTAAGCACAGTTTTGAGAAAAGGATTTCAGGTAGTGGCAATTTTCTCAGTCCTATAAGTGCACACATGGTTAAATGTGAAGGCAATCAAAAATGAGAACTGGACTATGAGTTTGGATTATTTCAGATATTACTGAACATGAAATTAAATTTATGTAGTCACACAGTTTATTCTCCTTTTTTTAGATATAGCTTCCTACTATATTATCATCAAATAAATTGAAAGTACTGTGAACCAAGATTCCTCAGAAGGAAAATTGTATGGATCCCGAGGTTATAAGTTATGTTAAGGCATTTTAAATGTGCTATTTTCTGGTCCTAATTAATAAAAAATTTATTGGTTTTAAAATCAGTTGTTACTTAGTTGTGCTGAATATATAATCAGAGTGACAAGTACAGATTGGGGAGAGTGCTAAGGCCTTTTCTAGGCATCTTTTCTTTTTTTAATTTTTATTTATTGAAGTATAGTTAATTTACATGTTGTGTTAATTTCAAGTGTACAGTAAAGTAGTTCAGTTATACATATATATATGTGTTCTTTTTCAGATTCTTTTCCATTATAGATTATTACAAGATAGTAGGTCCTAACAAGGATTTACTTTTTAACCTATTTTTTATACAGTAGTCTGTATATGTCAATCCCAAACTCCTAATTTAATCTCTCCCCACCACCCCAGCTATCCCCTTTCTATTTCTGTTTTGTCAATAAGTTCATTTGTGTCATTTTTTTTTAGATTCCACATGTAAGTGATATCATGTGATATTTGTCTTTTTCTGTCTGATCTAAGCACCTCTTCTGAAGTGCATCAAATCTCCCCCAGTCTTGGGAAAGTTGCTATTTTGTTTAACTCTTGTTAGTATCCTAAGTATTTACTCTTCAGTAGATACTTTGAAGAACTCCAAATACAATGTAATTTTTTAGTGAAAAACACCTATATGATATATAAAGTTGAATACTGTATTTTCCTAGGCTACTTGAGAATTCTTTATGTCTAACAGACTAATAAATTACACCGTAAAGTGAAATGGCATTAGCCCTTTTTGTTTTTGATTAGAAACTGTTTATGGTATGCTTTTCCCCCACTACAAAATAAAGTTCCTTGTTTCAGCTGGTAACAAAGAGAAAGTAGAAAATCCAATCTATGATAAGCAGGCAGATTCCCCTGCACAGAAATCTAGCTCACAAATACCTTTCGAACAGACCTACAACAGTTAAGCATTTTCTGTTCATTATGAATAGAATTTCCTTCCATCAGAGCCATTCATCTTGCTAGACGTAGGCTTGAGATATTGTTGAAAAAAATTACTATTGGCAAATGGTTACTGCAAGAAAATGAGGTAATCTATTTTCCTTGTGCCAGTAAGATCTGTCTAATATTTTTATAGTCATACTATATAAATTTGTTACATTAATTTTAGGGTGATGGATCCATTGTCAGTTCTTTATTAGTTATCACTTTTAAGTTTTACATAATGAGAAGACAATGGAAACAGAAACACATACATATCTGTGTCTAGCAATCCCTCAGACTTGGGTATAATTTCTGGTTACAACATTTAAAATAGTGGGGTAAGCAGCTAATGCACTTAATATCATTAAACTTCAATCATCTCCTCAGGAAAAACAGAAAATACCTGTCTCACATGGTTTTTGTAAGTACAGAGATGAAACAGAAGTGTAGTGCTTGACATGGAGGGGATTTTCAGTAAATGATATTTATTATATTACAAAGAGGTGAGGTGTTCTCTTCAGGTAGCTAGATCTGGGGAAGGTGATGCAAGCAGGTAATGCAATCTGCCTGGCTTTTCAAAGGCTGCTGGGATAAGATATGACTCAATGCCCAATTTCCTTCCCAATCCCTCACCTCTCTAGCCTCGTGTACAAGATCTAAACCCCTAACTCTGCAGAATATAAGAAGACAAACAGTTATCTTGAATGAATTTCCAAAGTCAGTTAACAAAATCTTAAACAGTTATTCCAGAGAGTGGGTGGAATGTAATGATCTCTGCCCTGAAGAAACACTTACAGAATGCACACAGCGGTCTAAATTAGAGAAACACACACACCTGCTGCAGACAAGACACACACACACTACTTGTGGCTATTTTAGCACACACAAAGACACACCCATTCTTTTTTCCCTCCCACTCCTTCCTCTCTCTGTCCTTCCATCCTGCCTCTCTCTCTCCCTCTCTCTCCTATCCACTACTTCAAGGATAGCAACACTGAGCACAGCTTACCAAATCTGAAGTTATCTGAGATGACCAGAGTGAATGAAAGCAGCAGACATCTTCCTGCAGTTGTTTTTACTCCTTATGTTCCAAACTCTTGTGTCCCAGTTATTTGTATTAAGTGGTATATATTTGCCAACTGTAAGCAATGCATTTTAATATTGCCTCTATATTTTCTCCCATTCTTTCTGCCCTTTAATTCTCTCCTCCTCTCAGATGGATTTAACCTTTTTAGTCTTTTTGTTGCAATGCATCTGTCTTCCAAGTTGAATGTAATGTTCGAGGATAATAGTCATAACTATGAAAAAAATGTTCATCTCTATATTTAGAAATTAACCATTTTAAGGTATTCAAGCCTGTTGCATTTTATTTTCATAACACCATTAAAGACTACTCTCTATTTCTGTGGCAACTGCCCTTCTTGTGCAAATAGAAAAATATTTTTTCTTGAATAAGATGGAATTAATTTTAGGTGAAATTCAAATTTATAAACATACTGTTCTACACAATTATGAATGTTTGTGTCTTCCTTAATAGTTTCAAAATAAATGATTGGTTTAAGGTTTTTTGAAACACTCATTCAGCTAATGATTGTGCTGATCCAATGGGCATCTAATTTAATAGTTTTTTATTTTCCTTGTGAAATCCATTCTTACACATTTAAGGAAGTGAATTTCAGAATGCTTTGAATATGAATCCCCTTTCTATTTTGGAGCAAGTATTTCCCAAAAGCATAAAAATAAATTAAAAGAGATCCTAGAATTATATTAGCTCATTTTTTTTCTATATTACCTTATACATTGCTGTTAGCCATGAAGTAACTCAAAGCAAATATTGAATACTTTTAAATTGCAGACTTCTCCTAGTTGGTAATATTTTGTGATTATAAAGTGAATGCTCAGTGTATAAAAGGCACATTAGAGGTTTATTTTAAATCCATTTGCTTTCTAACCAGAAATTATCAAATAGTCATTTTCATAAATTTAACAATAAAAATGGAATGGAAAGGTGATAGGATTATAAGAATTGTTAAGGTATACATTTGAAAGTTGCAGAGCTATTTCCTCAGAATAGAAAGTGACATTATTTAAAAATAAACTTGCCTAAAATATAAAGCTGATTTAAATACAATAATGTCATCATTCCACAAAATTCTAGATGGCTCTCTGTTTTTTTTTAGAGAGTGGATCATTAACAATGTAGCTAAGAGAGCAAATATTTTTGCAATGTGTCTTACAGTGTTTACAGAATTCTTTTCCTCTGAGTTTTCCACATTTTATAGGTTTTCATTTAAATCCTGGATTTTTTAAATTGTGCTATTTTCTATGTAAATTTTCCCAAGTGGAGATAGAATTACTTGAGATCAAAAGTGTGAAATTCACATTAGTGGGGCTATCAACATTTGCAGTCAACCATAATTTTCCCCTATGTTGCTTTTTTAAAGAAGAGAGAGAAGAAAAATGAAACTCCTTGACCAGTATAATAGAAGCAAGAGCTAATCAAAACTGTGATGTGTGTGTGTGTGTGTGTGTGTGTAGGAAAAGAGAGTGAGAGAGAGTAATATAGATGTGTAGATTTAGGCCCCACATACAGTACACATTTAGTTTTGCACTTACGTGATATGCACCTAAAGGTCAAATTACACACACACACACACACACACACTATGTTCATTAACTATAGTGTTTTGATTCTTTTGTGTGTGTATGTGCAATCTTTATAATTCTAAGACTTTAATATTTTTAAGTTTTTCGTTAGATAAGTGATATATTAATAAGCAAAAAATATAAACAATAAAAGGATTGCATACACATTGTTTTATTCTGCTTTTTTACCATAAAATATTATGAGCATCTTTCTGAGTGAGACATAATGTGTCTCATAAATGTATGAGAATAGCATAATTTATATATGGAATTGTATGAACATAGCATAGTTTAACCACCTTTCTAATTTGAGGCATTATATTCTTTCCAATTTGCCAATATTATAAATAGCATTGTTCATATATCTTTGTACATATAAACATACAGAGGACCTGGTTGTTCTTTATGCATTCATGTACAATAGATCCTTGGAAAGAGCATCTGAAGTTTTCATGACTTGTATCTCAAACTCTAATCTGGGTGACTATGAATCTATGATGGCAATTCTATTCTCCTAAAATTGACTTATAAAGGTGAGTATTGGACTGCTGACCTCTCCAAGCTCTAGCTATATTTCCAGTGTAGTCCAGAAAATGCTAATCCATAGTAGGGCTTATTTTGACATGGAAGTGATTTACCTCCTCCAAAATCCCTTCCAAGGAATGGTTTTCTTAAACATTCCAATGCTATTCTGCTCTAAAGAAAACTTCTGGCACTATTCTCAAAAGCTTTTCCAGGCTGTCTCTCAATATATTCTGAGTATAGGTTTGGGTCCTATGCATTTTATGTTCACCACAATAATATCCCATAAAAATGATTCTCTCTTTCATTATCGGTCTCTCTCTCTCTCTCTCCCTCCCTCCCTCCCCCACCTCCCCTCCTCCCTCCCAGTTTTAGTATTTACCTGCTCATAGCATACATGTTTCTATGAATTTGTAAATTTTATTAATTGGTCTCATTCTCTGGGCATTGATAATTAAGAATAGAAAAACTCAACTAGTCCTACTCCTAAAGCACACCGTTCTTCCTTGAAAGTAGAAGACAACTGAAAAGCTGGCAAAACACAGCGTCCTTAGGACCAGGGTCTCTTTTAACATTCTCTTGGTGGTGAACATGCATTGAACATATTTCAGTGTTACTGGCACCTGTCTTGCTAAATCTGATGGAACAACAACAAATGCAATAAAGTCTTGTTACTAAGCTATCTTTGAGCCACACTAGATTGTGATTGATTCTGTTGTGTGTAATAGTATGGTGGCATTTTGCCTTAGGCCTTTTTTATTGAACAGTGAAGGAACAGAAGAAGGAAACACTTGATCACTTTGTAAATGCTGCACATTGCAGGCAGGGTTTAATGACTGAACGTAGCCACTACCAGTGTATTGAAATGCCTCTGCCTTGCCTCAAAGCATTGTACCTCTATTCAAATGGCAAAGAATAGAGTTCCTGTAAGATTGTGGAGTACAGCTCATTTTGGGAATAAACAGTTGCTTTGACCTTGTACTGGCAAATAGACCCTTTCAGGCCTGGAACTGCAAGGCCAGGAAATCATCTGTTTAGTCAGTGCTGGTTCTGGTCATTAGTTTGTGTTTATGGCTGGGAATTGATAATATAGCCCTGTGTGTATAGAGTTCAGGTCTGAATACTAAAAAGACCCTATTTACCAACAGCTTTATTTTTTAATTTAAAGTTGATTCAAATTGAAATGAGCCTTTTAACCCTTAATTAGTACCATGTTTTCTCTTAAAAGTCAACCACATTAGTCAACTGGAGACAAAATTCACTTTGCAATTGAAAAGCTGTCTACTTTCTTTCAACAGTAGCCACCATGGTTTACTAAGTGCATTTGTTTTCCTTTCACTATGGTAACTTTACCCATTCTCTGTATCAGCATAACTCAAGCCCATCAATTACATCTTAGAGGAAAAGTGTGCTATGTGCTTTGGGAATGAGGTCAAGATTCTATCTGGAAGCTTTTTTATAATTATTATTCATTGTATAGCTAGTGCTCATAATACTCCCTATTTCATACTTTTTTTCTTTATATTTTTCCAAAGCTGGTAGTTTGTTATTTTATCTCACTACTGACCCATAGTATTTAGTTCCTGTTTTACTCTTCTTTATAAATATGGAATCAGCAGATTCCCAAAATATTTCTAATTCATTTATTACAAATTGGTATTATTTTGGCTTCCTTCTCTTATTTTATTCATATTTTTAGTGTTCTCAATAGAAAATTAACATTTGGCAAGAGCTTCTTCATTTTTGTTCTACTGTGGCCCATCCTGGGGCTTTTTCAATAAGTTTTGGGGTTCGCTTAGTAAATGAACATGCATACTCTCACTAACTGGGCACTTAAAATCGAGGAACTAAAAGGTAGATTAACAAGAAAAAGACAAATAAAACCTCACTTCAGACTAACAGAAAGAAAATGTTTTGTCTTTTAAACTGTATTTTCAGTATCGTGCTAGTTTTCCTTACTGTTAAAAGAGAAAAAGAAAATCACACCTTCCTACATTTTAAAAAATTTAAAATAATAATTAATATCGATATTTTAGTTTTTTATTTATTCCTATAAGATTTCCCAGCTTTTAAACATTCTAGTCTATCTAAAATATACATAAAAGGAAGAATATAATGAAACATAGTTCTATTATGCTACTGGGTAAGATGAAAATATAATAATAGGGAATTATTTGCTTGGCGGTGAATTTATCATTCAATCCGTCCAATCATGAAATCCACATACCCTTTGAATATATACTGCTCTGATATAGAAAAACACTGAGAAGGGCAAAAACCTGTCATTTCTTGATTCAAGTATATTTCTTTTAAATCAGAAGAGAGCCTCTTTTCTTTGTCTTGTTGCCCTACGTGATTTTGTAATTTCAATGGCTTAAATCACGGATGAAAGTGAAGATGCTTTTTCTAATTTTTTCTACTTAGAAAGTTCCAGGAATCCTACAAATTTTGGTACATGAAGCATTAACCTTTTAAAGTGTCTAGGTTGAAGAGTATTAAGAGACAAGATAGTTGATAACCATCATTTGATAAATGAAGAAATTGAAATCCAGAGAGGACAATTGGTTACAAGTTAATTATTCATTTAAAAAATGTATTTCATCAACTGCTAGGTGCTGGGCAATGTGCTGGACACAGAGCATGCAAAATGAATAAGAAAAACTCGTATCTCTATATTGCTCAGGATCTAACCTGGGAACAGATAATAATAACTAAAAATGAACCTTCAGACTTATTTTAGAAGAGGAAGCCACTATCCCAACTACCTCATAAAAACTGGAAGACACCTGGTCAGTGACTTTGAGATAATACCTATTTAGTAGAAAAAACTAGATCAAAACCTACGTTTCCTCTTTCCCAGTCTAGTGGTCTTCCCGTAAGATGCTGAAAACCTTGAAGAGTTGGGATATAGAGAAGTGAAATTAGGAAATTTCTTGGTGAAGATTACTTAAAACTGTTGTGTTGCAAAGTGTCTTAGCACTTACATTCTCAAGTGAGAAGATCCATTTCTAAAATAACGGCACCATATGGAATTAATTGGTCTCCTGTTTAAAGCTAGGATTGTGAATTTTATCACTGTGACTGGACACAATAAAATGTCTAGGTCATCTTAGGAGATCAGTACATGTTTGGTTTTTGAAAGTGAATAAATGAAATCCAAACATTACATGAACAAGTCTGATTCCTAGTAAATCCATGATGATATCCAGTAGGATTTGAGGAGGTGCTACATCCCATTTTTAATGGTTAATTTAGTTTCGTGTATCATTCCTACTTTGCTTATTCAAAGCCCAGAGTTCCTGCCGCAATTAACTAGTTCAAAAATCTCCATAACAGCAAGGGGATAAAACGTCTCTGGGACCCAAAAAGGGGCAGCAGTTTGCCTCCACTTAAAAGATCTTACACTGTTTAATCACTCTTTGGTTTTACTACCCTGAGGTAGAAATCTATGAATAATTCTACCAGTGTTTGACTGACAAGAACATGTACTACTGGGTTATGGGAGGAAAGATGTAAATCAGAATTCTGTCATTTTGGCAGCAGGCTTTGAGTATGTGCATTTCCACCTTAGTTAAGTATTGCTTTCTAGCTGGCCAACACCGGGAAAGCCTTAAGTATATAGCAGAAGTTTGTTTGTTTGTTGTTTTTAAACTTAAAGCTGGATAAACCTGAATTAGTATTAATTTGTTTACCTTTCTTGCATGTTCTCTGTTCTTTGATATTCTGTAATAAGTTGACAAAGACTTCCTTTAAGTAAGAAGACACATTAACATATCCACTTTCTACTTATTACCTGGGTTTTACTTTTCGTATGCTGAACCTTCTCATTCTCTAATGTAATGCATAAGGAGAGAAATGTGCACACTGTTATATTAGCAGTTTTATATTCAAGGAAGGGAAGGAGATACTTTTAAATTACAATCATTGCTTCTGCTACCGTAAGCAAAGATAATAAAACACGAGTACTAATGCCCCGTAGAGGTAGAGTTTCAAATTTTTCCATGAGGATTTTTTTAAGAATGAAGAAGATATAACAAAAGGATAGGTATTTCAGTACAAGATGATTTATTGCAAGGGAGGGAGATTATTTATTGGTGGGAAAAAGTTTGAAGTAAATATATAAAGAACTTCCCCTTATACATTTAAAGATAGTGTTTCTTACTAGTATAATAATTTTATTAGTGAATACAAACTTTTCAGTCATATTCTCAAATTTGTTGAACAATATGAGTCGAGGATTTAGAGATTTTGTTTGTATCAAGAAAAAGAAAATTTACTTGTATGGCTCCCACATATAGTGGGGTCACCCTATTCTTAAAGTTGACAGACAACCTCTGCCCTTCCAACAAAATTTCAATTGCTCATCTGCCCATAACAATGTTACACCTCAAATAGATAGAAAATCCTGGACAATACAAGAGAACATCAGCCTTTCTGAAATGGTGCCTTAACTAGGAATAGATGAAAAAAGACTTGCATGTGTTTATTTAAATGTGTTGCATTAAATTTTTTAGATGACTATTCTTCAATGGCATACCAACAGCTTAGAATTGGTAGGAAAATGATTTGCTTTTAATGAGTGATTTACATAAAATTAAAAGCAGAAATTTTCTTGCTTATTTGGACTATGAATTTCTTTGTTATCTTGGGCATTCTGTTTGTGCTTCAATTGTTCATTTAAGAAAATTAATATCTACCTTGATTATTTCAATAGAACTGTTGTGAGATTTAATTGAGATGGTATATATATATATATTTTTGTTGTTGCTGTTGTTGTTGCGGAACGCGGGCCTCTCACCGTTGTGGCCTCTCCCGTTGCGGAGCACAGGCTCTGGATGCACAGGCTCAGCAGCCATGGCTCATGGGCCCAGCCGCTCCGCGGCATGTGGGATCTTCCCGGACCAGGTCACGAACCCGTGTCCCCTGCATCGGCAGGCGGACTCTCAACCACTGCGCCACCAGGGAAGCCCGAGATGGTATATTTGAAAGTCCTTTATAAAAAGTGTCGACCAAATTTAGGATATTACCATAGAAACTAGCATTGTACTCAGGATAGCGTTAGCATTCAATGAATATCTGTTAATTGGTGATTAAATCCTATCAGCTAGCTATCAGGTGCCAGAAGATGCAGAGTAGAGCCTATCCCTAACTGTGTGTCACGTAACATCCTGGATTTTCAGACGTAAAACACACAAACTGACCACTGGGTTTTCTTAGGATCTTTTTAGCTCCATTAAGCTATTCTATATAATTAATACATCTCAACTGAATTCTCTTTGTCTTTTTTATCATTTAGAAATGCTTTCTGCTGCAAGTAAAAGAAAACTTGACTACAGTGACTTAAACAAACAAGGTGTTACTTTTCTGACATTATAAGAAATCCTGGGCTTCCCTGGTGGCGCAGTGGTTGAGAGTCCGCCTGCCGATGCAGGGGACACGGGTTCATGCCCCGGTCTGAGAAGATCCCACATGCCGCAGAGCGGCTAGGCCCGTGAGCCATGGCCACTGAGCCTGTGCATCCAGAGCCTGTGCTCTGCAACGGGAGAGGCCACAAGAGTGAGAGACAAGTGTACCGCAAAAAAAAAAAAAAAAGGTTAAGAAATCCTGAGATTGGTGCTTGCTGGGTCAACAAGAGCAGGGTACACATCTCTCTGATTTTCTTGACCTTTAACTTAGTGTCTCCTGTAAGTCATTACGCCCATAATTAATGCAAGGTATCCCAAAGA
Source organism: Phocoena phocoena (assembly GCF_963924675.1). Taxonomy (NCBI): domain Eukaryota; kingdom Metazoa; phylum Chordata; class Mammalia; order Artiodactyla; family Phocoenidae; genus Phocoena; species Phocoena phocoena. The sequence goes on along the minus strand of NC_089222.1, from coordinate 104,566,418 downwards.
CTTTAATCAGAGTTCTGTTTGTATCTCTTTAGCCATCTCTTTGGCCATAACTTTGGCCATCCACCCCTATTTACAATGATCTGACTTAGGGAGTACTTGGCAGAATGCAGTTCTGAACAAAATCAGGATTCTATTAGCAAACAGGAAGCAGGACTGAGATATTGAGTATGTAACCAACAGTACCCACCACATTCCTCTAGTTAACAGTTTGTCTTTTCATGTTGATCTATTTGTGTATTTAATTATGCTTCTTACAGGCCAACTTGTACTGTCTTAATCTTTCTCAAATGGGAGTCCTTCTGTGTATTTCTTCCAACAGATCAATCAGAATGGAGTGCTTGCTCCATGTGGCCTGTGTTAAATTTCTGTTGCCTGCTTTCAAATTTCAAGGGCCTTTTTGGGATGGACAGAATTAGGGACATTTGTATCTTTAAGACTAACGAGGAGACTGAACAAAAGTAGATGATTGACAGATATTTATTCAACTGCATGTATATGTGCCTACCTGTCTTTTACTCTTCTCATCTCTAAGGTTATTATTTACTCATAATTAAAGTCTGGTTACTAATTCAAGTCACATTCTTAACTTCTAGGCTTAATAACTATAGCTACTTTCAATACTATCAGAAATTCTGTGCTGTGGTGCTGTAGCTAAGTGATTGTGTGACTATCTTGTCTTTAAGTATCACATAGTATAGCTGTTTATAGTATTAACAAAAAGTGATTGAGTGTTTAGTGAATACCTTTATACCTAATGTTGTAAAAACTATAAAAGCCTGAAATAAAAACACAGATAAATTTACAAGCAAACAAAATAACAAAGTACATTGGAACACTGCAACTTAATCTTTTAAAGACTCAGCAATGCCCTCTTGCAAATTTAAAGGCACTCAATAATGAGCTAAATTGAAACCAGAAGTTAAGTGCATAGTTTGTTTATACTTTATACCGTTTCCCCCTGAGGCAATATGACATGAGATATGAGTGGACCTTTCTAACCAGTGCTTAAGGACAATGTTCAGAAGTTTATAATCCTAATCCAAGTTTGGTTAGGGCAATAGAATTTATTTGACTGGCTCTCAGTATGATACCAAAAGTTGTTCAATTTAATGTAATATGGTCATTGAGCAGCCATTCTTAGTAAGAACTTGAAAACAGCAAAGACTCGATTAATGATTACTATCATTTTAAGTAATTCTAATTGTTGGTCTTGTCAATGTATTTTCCTTGGGAGTGTTATCTCCCAAGATATGTTCAGTAGGGAGATACACTATTATAGATACAGTGTGTTATCTTTTAAAATACATTTAGTGATTATAAAAGTTAAGATTTATTCACACAGGTTTTATTTGAATGCAAATAACCTGTTATTCACAATATGAAGTTGATATAAAAAAATTTTGGAATTCAGTGATAAACATAGTCTGTAGGGTCTAGTCTCTAAGTGGTTTAAGCCATCAAATCTCAATGTAGCTTTGAAGTTGAGTTTTAGAGACTTAAGAAATTATTGGCTTCCAAAGAAACTTAAAAATTTAAGATCCTGAATTCCTTCCTCAAAGGAATGTCAAGGGACTTTTGTTAGGGTTTTCACTATGATTTCAGTTCTCACAGTAGTTATGAAAATGGACCAAATAAAACAGTACAGCATTTTAAATTTTATATCAGATTAGATGAAAATACTATAATGGAGACATTTCTGTAAAAGCTGTAAATAGATAGTGAATATTAAATGGGTAGCTGAAATAATATCTGGTAACCTGTTCATTGGGCTTAAAAAAAAACATGTCATTCAGAGATACAACTGGAAAGAAAGAAGATAAGTTATTTTTAAAAGCGTTAATCTAGTAATAATTCACAAGTATATCAGTTTAAATAGAAATTATACCTCCCTGTGTATTTGAGATACAGACAAGGAAATAAATTAAGACCTTTCTTTTAGGCCATTACCAGAGAAGTTAGGAAATGACACTGTCAAGGGCAAACAAAATATCATAGCTCAGGAGAACCATGTATCAAGAATCTTAAAATATAGACAAAGCCGTGACTTCTTTCTTCAGTTGCTTGCAATTTGTGGGGATAAAGTTGTTCACACAGAAACTAATTAGAAAACAAGTGGGTACTATATTAAGTACTAACTGCAGAGACTGTACACATTGCATCATGTTTAAAAAGGGAATGGCTGCATGATGACATGGCTTTGCTTTATTTTCTCCACAAATAGTCCAATGCCAAGTAAAGCTGTGAAAACATGAGATGGAAATTTCATCACACTCTAGTGCCAAAATAATCTAAATCTTGTGGGGTTTTTTTTCCCCCTTAACATTTGGTGCAAATACAAACGTATACGTGGAGAAACTACATTGGGCCACATTATTTGCTTCTATGAATTCTGGGAGAAGGAAATAGATTTTATTCATAATGAATGCATGCCCTAGCCTCCTGAAATCTGTTTTATGTATTGTCAAGAATATATTTTCAAAATTATCACAAAATCTTAAAAGAGTCATTTTGTTTGTAGCTTGTCGACCAGGTTTCTACAAGCCTTCGGATGGTAATGTGCAGTGTGCTAAGTGCCCACCTCACAGTTCTACTCACGAAGATGGTTCAGTGAACTGCAGGTGTGAGAATAATTACTTCCGAGCAGACAAAGACCCTCCATCCATGGCTTGTACCCGTGAGTAGTTTTGCTGCAACCCATGCCTCCATGTTTGTTTTATTTCCTTTTTTCTTCTTCTTATTGTGTTTTTTTTTAAAGCATTTGGCCCATTTCCTTCTGCTCTCCATGTGCAAATTAAAAGCTTTCTCTGCTTCACTCTCCATGCTTGCCTCACCACAAATGCAACATTTATCACACAAAATGAATTAGTTTTTAAAGCACTTACTGCAACAGGACACCCAGAAGGAAAGAAAATTTTCTATATCTTGTTTTAGATCTTGCATAATTTTGACACGGTAGGGGAGGTTTAGGCATGGGATTTGTATTTTTACTTTTCTATTCCCTCTTGTTATATGTTGGTCATAGGTCATAGAGAAAAAGAACTAAGATTTATAAAACTAATACTAAAGTTTTCATAACTATTCACAAGGGCATTGAATTTAGTGGTAAATTCCTTTGTTGGACTTCGTGAATGCATCTTCAACCTGGAGTCAAAACTCCCCCACTTCGTAGCTCGGGGAGGACAGCACTCTTGAATCCATGTGTCTATAATCTCATGGATCCTCTGAGGATGAATTAAAAGTATATAATAAAGACAAGATGGTTATTTACCTCTTTCAGTTCCACTGTAAATTATCTATTTCCCTTGTAGTAGAAAACAGAAGTGAGGCTCATTAATCTTTGTTGAACTACTTTGCAGGACCTCCATCTGCACCGAGAAATGTTATATCTAATATAAATGAGACCTCGGTTATCCTGGACTGGAGTTGGCCCCTGGACACAGGAGGCCGGAAAGATGTTACCTTCAACATCATATGTAAAAAATGTGGGTGGAACGTAAAACAGTGTGAGCCATGCAGCCCAAATGTCCGCTTCCTCCCTCGACAGTATGGACTCACCAACACCACGGTGACAGTGACAGACCTCCTGGCACACACTAACTACACCTTTGAGATTGATGCCATTAATGGGGTGTCAGAGCTGAGCTCACCACCAAGACAGTTTGCTGCAGTCAGCATCACAACTAACCAGGCTGGTGAGTACCTGCTGGATGCTTCCTACTCCTGCCATCTCAGAGCCAAGTAATAATTCTCACAGAAAGAGTGGAAGAAAGGGTAGGAAAAAAAAGATTTGAAAGAGCCCCAGGTTATTCTTTTTTATTACTTTTAGACAGTTATGGTACATTAAATAGCTCAATTTAATTCTTCAAAGTGAGAATAAATCATATTTGTTAGATGATTTTAAGCTAGTTTAATCCATTGCTTCCCAATTTGAAATCTTTAAACATCTGGGGCTCTGGAGATAGTACTTATGGGGCTCCTTGCATCATTTCTGTATTTTCAAGAACTAAACAGACATTGAATCTAGCTTGGAAAAGGTTATGTACGATATTTAAAACTATAAATGTCTTTACCTTAGTTATAATTATATCAAATTTTGTGTATAGTTATTCAGTTATTTTATACTCCCCAGAAGCTCTGGGTAGTATAGCTCAGATAGTTAAAACTCTCTTATTAATTAAAATAAAAGAAAAGAAACACATTTTATTTAATAGATACAATTTGTATTTAAAAATTAAAAATATGGAATTGAGGAGAAGCTTAGTAAAAAGAGGTCTTGGTGGAAAACAGTTGGAATCACTGATCTTTAAAATTTCCAGATATAAATTTTATGGTGATTTCATCAACTGTATTTTGCACTGACAATCTTTTCCTAATTAAAAAGAAAACACTGTGTTGCCAGATTGTAAGCAAAGGGCCTTTAATATGGAATAGAAAATTTAAATAAACTTCTCACCTTTCTTTATCTTGCATCCACAACATTTCTCTTTTATTTACCGTTAGTAAATCCTGTGTTTTTCAGTCACCCCTTAAATCTTCTATTTGTTTTTCGGTTCTCTGATAATTCTTGTGATATTTTTTACTATGGTTTTTTTTACAGTGTGGTGTCCAGAATTATTCATGGGGTTTTAGTTGTGATTCTCTCAAACATATAGAAGAATTACACTTTGCAGAGTATACAGAGACATGCCAGTGATATCCCTTTGAAATAAGACAGTCATTTTTCCAAGGTGATAACTGTGATGAATGAGTAAAAAACAGTTTTCTTATCAACAAAGCTGTGCAAAATTAAGCTGATAGATATTTATTGTGCATAACTGTTGCTACAAGATATCATAATTAGGGTTACATTTCAAACAATTCAGTTCAGAGATATTATTGTATAATTTATACACAAGAAAATAAACATTGGAGCCAAAAAAGGAGAAAAGGAAGAGACAGGATGGCCCCCTGAAAATACTTCAGCTAGAACTACAGACTCCCACATTTGCTCCCAGGAGAGCTAACCTTGAGTTGGAAGTTAGAATTGAGTATAAACTCAGCTTCTTTTCTACATTTGGTTTAAATTATGGAAGTTCCTCTGCTCTCTAGCGGGACTCGCTCTTTTCTTTGAGGATGTGAATACTGGATGTCAGAAGAAAAGAGAAAGGAGAGATGACTAAATTCTATCAGCTGGAAGAGGTCTTAGAGCAGCCAAATAACTAGCCAGGAAATTCACCACTTTCTTTCTTTCACTTGGCTGACTCAGGGAGGTTAGTTAAACTACCAAGGGTGCAAAACTAATAGGTGTCATCAGGGCTAATATTCACCAAGTATGCACAAGTATGACTCTGCTGGTTAGTAAAATTTTGTACTTATTTGCATACTGGTTAGAAGCAGACAAAGTTACTTCTGAAGGTGAGTATAGAAATGCACCTGTACTGGTTAATTCCTCAAGTACCCTAGGTAGCCCCCTAAACCCAATATATCAAGCCCCCCACTTCCTTCCCCATAATCTAGCAATCAAAAGGATAAATCTTGGCATTAGAGGAGTCTCCAGACCAGTCTGTCAGGTCCCCCTTCTTCTCGTAATCCAGCAACCAAAAGGGTAAATCCTGGCACTCGAGTGGTCTCCAGATCCCTGTGTGGGAACTTTTCCAACTTGAGGGCTCCATGTCCCTAGCATGCCAGTTGACAGATATTTTGAATATAACCCCTGGCAGAGTCCATGTTTAAATGTGTCTTTCTGATTCCACATCCCTCCTTTGTTCCCACTTTTCTTCTAGTCTCCTATATTGATGAAATTCTTATAATTTTACATTGTCTCATGGTGATAGTTTATTTATGGAAAAGACAAGACTTTTTAATGAAGTGCACTGAATCATTATTTTAACCTTGCTTACTGCATCTGTAATCTCTCCCACTTAAAGCTAGATCTCAGACCAAGCAACATATGCTTTTGTTTCGCTTTAGTTAATGATATTTAAACTTTGTAGTTAATATTTAAAGATTTGTAACTTAGGTTTATTTAACTGTCTTCCATGAGAGAGAAAAAAAAAGATGAGTAATGCTATTGCTACGTATCACATGATTATAGCTTCTCATATTCAATGAACACAAGAATTTTAAGAAGTTATAATTATGTGGCAAATAGCTTTCCCAAATCCCATCTTTCACTCTGATTTACTACCTTGTTTAAAACAAGAGCATCAATCTGTGTTATAATTATCTCCTAAGTCAAACAGAAGTGTATAAAAACAAGCAAGAACTCCTTATTTCCTATCTTATCATTGACCTCTGGCTTTCTGACAATGCATTTATCAAGAAACTAATAGTTCCAGATATATACAATGAATGAATCTAGGTAAAGTGGCAACCAAGAGCAGGCCAAGACTTTAGAAAAATAAATGGAGTTGATGCTTTGGCCCTCCCAGTTACAAATCACAGGGAAAGACAGAGATTCAGCAGGGATGATATCAGCTACTCTTCCTAACCCCACTCTCATTTTTCAGAAAAATCACAAATATGTCTACAACATGCACCATGAGGCATTTTATATATTTATCTCAGGGAGTCTGTATCATTTTTGTGCCTGGGGAGGTAGAGGTCTTTGCTCCATCTTCAAATCCCCATGGTAAGATATATAAGCAAGATTAGAAGCAATGCCATTTCTCCAGAGTGTTTCATTGTTTTGCTTTATTTTTGCTCTTGTGAAGGTTAATGGACTGGTAGCCTTGAGAAATGAGCTCCCGACGTCTAGAAAGATATGGCTATGACAGATACAATGCCTGGTGTTTAAATTCCTCCTTCCTCTCTATCTCTGACATGGTTATAAAGGGGAAATGTGAATGTGTCCCTTTTAATTTAGCTTGTGAGATTGAATTTGTTGATGTTTCTCTTGATTACATTGTAAAAGCCATGTGATGACCACACGATAAGGCACCTTCTAAATTGTGGAGGATTATGTTGTGAATTTGGGTGTTAGTTCCCAGCCCGTAATACTTTCACAAAGTATGTCAGTGAGATAACAAACATGGTCTGTACGTAAAGATTGTATCCATGAATCCATCAGTCAAACATGTACAGAACGAATTGCAGATTGCAGAACAAAAATCTGTGACGTTATATCTTGGGGTAAATTGCTACTTCTTGTTTTCTTCTTTGAATGAGTATGTTTAACTTTCAGTTCTGGAAAAATCATTCCACTAGTGGAATATTTGTCCCTGTTTATTCTCAACTTCCATCATAGAATCTGCCCTTTCTCCACTATCCTATAGCATGTAACAATCTCAGGCAAGAAGAGGGGCCACTAGTAGAGAATATATGGGCTTTCAAGTTTTGAGATCCACCCCACGCCCATTTTACAGGAACTGAGATCCAAGAAGTTTTTTCAACGTTTTATCAAGCGATCAAACTTCTACTTATGTCTTCCAACTCCAACTCCACTTTCAACTTCTATTCTTGTGTTCTTTCTGCCATCCTATGATTCATGCCATATAGCTACAAAAAGAAATGCTGCCTTGGAGACAGAGGGGGGATTTGCTGGGAAAATCTACTGTACCCTATGCCATCTACAATAAACTTGGTCCTCGCTTCTCAGTCATTTATCACAGGGTTTCTTAGGGGTATTCTGCAAGAGATCTTTATCATCTCCACTCTTCCCCATAATTAATCTTATCCTTTACTCCCTCATTCTACACAGATGATTTTCTCTCTGTGATACTGTGATTTATAATAAGAAATATATATTTGGTCTTGGTCCCAGTTTATGGCACAGAGCTCCTAAAACTCCTAGAATTTCCTAAGTGATAAGAGCAATAATGGGTATTTTGTTATTCATAATAACCCCTTTCAGTCACATTTGAGTTTATGTTAATGAAGTGAGTTTTGGAAAGTCCCTAAGGATGGTGGCAGGGAAACAAACCATGTGATTAGAAGAACTTTTAGTCCCTCCACTCCTCAACCTCCCCTCTGGGTAGGGTGGAGGGGCTGGAGATAGATTTTAATCATCAGTGGTCAACGATGTAATCAATCATGCCTACGTAATGAAGCCTCCTTAAAAGCTCAAAGGACATGGCTCAGAGAGCTTTTGGGGAGATGCGCTGGTAGGCAACAAGTCTGGAGAAAGCATGGAAATTCTCTGCCCAGTACCTTGCCCTATTCATCTCTTCATCTGTCTGTTTCTGAATTGCATTCTTTTACATAATAAACTGTAAATCTAGTAAGTAAAATGTTTTTGTAAATTCTGTGAGCTGCTCTAGTAAATTAATTGAACATTAATTAAGAGGGGGTCATGGGAAACTCCGATTTATACCTGTTGGGTCAGAAGCAAAGATAACAACCTGGACTTGAGATTAGTATCTGAAGGGGGGGTTGAGGAAGTCTTATGGGACTAAGCCCTAACCTGTGGGATGTGATGCTAACTCCAGGTAGCTAGTATCAGAATTGAATTAAATCATAGGACACCCAGCTGGTTTTGCAGAATTGCTTGGTGTGAGGAAAACCCCACATATTTGGTGACCAGAAGTGAAGTATTGCATAGAGGAGACACACAGGAGTATACTTTTTCCTCTTACACCCTCCTAACTTATTAAGACCATAAAGTTTAGGAGGGAAAGGAAAATGCTATCTCACTGGCTTTTCTAAATCTTATTCGTCCTGTTTGTACTCACTAACTCCCATTGACTCCTGACTCTAAAGAGTGGGCTGTCGAGAAAATCTCTTCCCCTTCTAGCATCTTAGATAAACACTCTCCTGGCTCTTTTTCTTTGCCTTTTCTGTTGCATAGGCTTTTATTCATCTTAGAGGAAGTTACAAATAATTAAATAAAAGCAACAACAATACACACATGCTAAATACACACACGTATGCATATTACAAATTGTTTGACTCTTCATGATTTCATCTTATTTTTCTCCTAATTTTCAGTCTACGATTAGATGTTTTCATAAAGTAATCCTTACTTCTCTCTTTGTTCTCTCATTCATAGTGCAGTCTGGTTTCTGTTCTCACTCTACAGAAGTGCCCTTCTGAGAACCAGTTATAATATCCTATTTGTACCTTTTTGTTAAAATGAATACAATTGTTAGGAAGAGTGTGGATCTCATAAGGGCCTGGACCTTGTCTGATGTTCACATCTGTGGTTCTCAGACTTAGAACAAGGCTTTCTAGCACCTTGTATTCACTCAAAAGTGTATTGAATGAACGAGTGATTGATTATTGGAAATGTCCACCATCCAAAAAAGAAAACGTTCTCCCTCAAACCACTTTCTCTCCTTATTTTTTTCCTCCCTACCAATGAGACCACCGCTTTCCTCAGTTTACCAAATTCTGACACTTGGATTCATCTTTGGTTCATATGCCGCGTTTAAGAAGTGATCACATGCTACTGATTTTTCCTTTGAATTGTTTCAGATCTTCATACTTTTTCTCCACACGTAGTGTTAGATTTTAAGGTTCTTAGTCATAACATTTATAAATAAATAATACCAAGAATTATAATAATCCTCTTTTAATTATGTTGAGATTCCAAAATAAAAAGGAATTGGAACTTAAGTGAATTAGTAAAGTCAAAATATCATACTGCTTAGCAACTTCTTTCCACTGAGATATTTGTAAAAAGGGTTAATGGATCAGCAAGTATATTTCAATGCTCCTTTTATGTTCATGTAATATATGCTCCAGCCATGCAAGAATTTATGATAGAAGTATAGATTTTTTAAAAATTATACAAATCATATAAACTTGCAGAAGACACTATGTAATTAAATGAGTTAAGAAGTGGTGGTTGAAGGATTTTTGGGAAACCTTTGGAAAAAAGAGTTTAGATGTACTTTGAAAAATAGGAATAAATCAGATAGGAGTGAAGAAAAGGAAGTGTATATATATTACAATATTGGAATTGAGTTTCCTGGGTAGTAGGAAGGGTAGGCTGAGAAGAGGAGATGGATCTTGTTAAAGGGTGACAGGAAATCAGGTTGGATATGCAAGGAAGACCAAGCTACTGGTATGTTAGATAGTGGGATATTGGATGGAAATACATATATTGAGTGGAAGAGTAACCTCATTCAATCTGTTTTAAGAAGCTTAATCTTGAAAAGAGCATGGAACAGTGTCAATAAGTATAATTCTTCACATGTGAATGCCTGAATTATAGTGAAAGAATGACATAATTGGATTTAAATGAGTATTCGTATTATCTGCGATTATAATTTTCAAGTCTAAAACGGCATTTAAAAAATGTTGAGCCATACATTCAAACAAACAAAAAAAAGTTTTAGAAATTTTTGGTCTTTTCCTACTTACATTCTTGATTGCCAGGTAGTTGACATTGAAGTACCATCAGTCCTAGAATTCTTTTGCCTTGCAGTCTTACAATCAAACAAACAACTTTAGCATGACACTTAGGTAAATGCCACTCTGTTTCTCTCAATTTATAATAGCTGAAAAAGGTGTCCCTCCATTCTCTAGGTCCTGGTATCACTCCAGTATTTCCTTTTTCAACATACCCCTAATCCTTGAAATTTTTGATCCAGGCATGCACATTTTTAATATTTTTTTCTTGTTTCACTTAAACTTATTTTTTCCTCTATGAAGATTATCCTGACCTCTATACTTCCCTAGAGTAAATGGACCTGTCCCTCCTCTTTCAATTTACCCTATTGGAGTTGTGCATATATGTGTACAGTTTTTATCATAAAATTTAATTTGTTCACATATATGAAAGTGTTGCAAATAGTACCATAGTACACAATATGTGTATATACCTTAAGCCAGATTTCCTAAAAATTAACATTTTACCACATTCGCTTTATCATACTCTCCCCCATTGCCTTCTCTATAGAGATATTATTTTTTTCTGAACCACCTGAGTGTAAATTGCAGATATTACGCCCCTTTACTCCTAAATTCTTCAGTGCGAACTTCCTAAAGCAATGTCACTCTCTTACATAATCTCAATACATTTATCAAAATCAGGACATTAGCATTGTCCATATTATGATCTTATCTGCAGATATTAGTCAACTTTTGTCAATTCCGCGATGTCCCTTTGGCAAAAACAAATGGATGTTCTGTTTACCTTCAGTTTCTATCTATAATATAGTTCTTATCTACAATAATGAATAAATTAACCATTTTCTGTAAATTAAGTCAGATACAAAAATATGAAGGGAAAGGGAATCAACACTTATGGGTAGGACTTTCTCAGGGGTTTGATATCTCTCTAAGGGTTTCACAGTTGCCATCCCATTGAAAAATGACCAGTAAATAATATTATTTTAAAAAGAGAGAACTCGACTTAATTTTATTTAGATTTCCTGTTGAAGAACCATCAATTTATACAAAGAAGGATAGCATCTTGGAGGCCTTCTGATATAAGGAAAACATTCTTAGCCTTGGCTTTAAACAGAATAGCCTCTATCATTCACTTAATTTAATGATCAAAGACAAATCTCTAATTTTCTTCCAGTGAAAAATTGCTATCCATCACATGAGGGATTGAACTGGAAATCCAGTCATAATTTTTCCTGTTTTATTTATTTTTTGTGATTCTAGGACTGTAGTTTAGAACTTTGTTATTGGTATAATTTTAATCAACCAGTACATCTTTTTGATCTTTAACCACACCTATCAATTTACTCCTTCTAAAGGACTTCTAAAAGCATACTTGCCTATACTTTTGTGACCTGCTATTTCACAGGACAAGGTAACAGCATCTATTAGTAGAAAAAAATAGTTTAATATATCTTGAATAAACAGTACACACGGATGTGCAGGCTCAGCGGCCATGGCTCACAGGCCCAGCCGCTCCGCGGCATGTGGGATCTTCCCGGATCAGGGCACAAACCTGTGTCCCCTGCATCGGCAGGTGGACTCTCAACCACTGCGCCACGAGGGAAGCCCAACAATACACACTTTTTAAAATGAATCTTAAACTATCAGAGCCCTTTGGCTACATTTAGAATCCAGTCTAATTTTTATACATTGATAAAGCAGATATTTTAAAATCTTCTTCATTCCTTATTCTGCAATAAATTTCCTCTATCTACCTTGTTCTGTTGGGATTTAGAAGCAGCATTTATAGATATGACAGAGGAATGCCTCATGTCAAAGAGAGCCAGGCAGGCTTTAGAATTTCTGAAGAAGCAAACGTTTCAAAATAAAACTAGAAAAGGATCTGCTATTAAGCTACAGATACGTATTGATATAGTCTCCTTAGAAATGTATGCTGACATATAATTATGTACCCTGGAAGTAAACTAGACATCAGAGCATCTACATGCATTCTTTCAGAGCATGAAGGAAGGTGTTTTGTAGCACCAGTGTAGTACATCAGAAAGCTAAAATATAATGAAAATCAAACAAAATAGTGGAAATAAGATTACAGTAAGGCATTCTGATGAATCTTCCCCTTGTTGTTTCACTTGTGTGATTAATAAACCCTAAGAATTGAAGCCTTAACCCTTTATTTCTTTCAACAAACAAATGAGGTCTGAATCAGGCCCAGAGATTACAAGTGAATATATACATTATAATTTTCTTGGTGCATTTCGCTTGTGTGGTAATTTAGCTTCTTTCTTTCCTATTTGAAATCAAGGCAGAGACCTGTACATCTGGGGATATCACTCTGCAGTGATGTGTCCTAGTGTGCCTGAAGCCTTCCACATCATTTAACACATTAATGATGCCTTTCAGCCGTCACACCCTGGTATGGAGGCATATCACATATCTGCAGCATGAGCAATAAGCTGAACAAAAGCAGAGCCATATATTGTCCTGACAGTTATTCAGAACCTTTATATGAGCTTAAAACCACAATTGTATGGAAAACCAGCAAATGGAGATAGTTTGGGGGTTTCCAGGATCTATATTGAACTCTCATCCCGGTTTCGTTTCTGATCTTTAATATCAATACAATTAAAATGAACGGAGCAGACATATGTCTGGAGAATTACAGTTATTCTTTTCCTGCTGACTTCTCCTTTAAAGTGCTCACAAGAACAGAAATACCAACAACCAGCTAGAGGAGAAAATATGGTGTTAACTAAAGCACTTAGTATTAAGAACGTATAGCATAGGGAACTATATTCAATATCTTGTAATAACTTATAATAGAAAAGAATCTGAAAAAGAATATATATGTGTGTGTGTGTATATATATATGTATAATTGAGTCACTTTGCTGTACACCTAAAACATTTGTAAATCGACTATACTTCAATTAAAAAATAAAAATTAGGAAGAGAGAAATAGCCATTTAATGCTAACTTATGCCATATTCCCTGCATCTTTCTAAGAGCAAAAAATACTTTTTCAATAGAAATCTTTCCTATTATTATTTTTCCCAAGCAGAATGTTTTTAGTCTCAAAACACGTTAAAGACAATAACTTATCTTTTAATATATTCTACCCCTCTAGGATTAAGTTAAATATAAAAGATCCTTAGGGAATAATTGCAATATGTGCAGATAATTGAGGAATAAATGCAAATATTTAGAAGGAAAAGATGCTCTGATTTTAAAAGCAAAAATCCTACTACCACTAACCAGACTCTTTCATTATAAACTCTTAATTATATTTCAGTATCTCCAAAAATACAATCTCCCTGTTAATAACTATAATATAGCCCAAAAATCTGACTTTATAATATAGCACCTATCAATATAACACCATTGTCCAAATTGAAAAAAAAGCACCTCTTCCTCAAGGGACTTTATTGCCATCTGCTATAAAATTGTTGTGATATGTATTCAAATTAAAAGAATTATTATGTGTGGCATCCCCATGTGCTAGGGCCCTGAGATTCTATAATATTCACACTAAACCAAAGAATGCTGAGGCCAAAAAATGGGAAGCTCACATTTTCTACCTCATTTCACCAGTAGTAATTGCTGATCTAAATCCTCTTGATATGATTAACACTGCTCTATAGTCTATTACATAATTATGTCATTTAATCCTTACAATAATTTTATGACTGTGAGTGGTTAAATGTCTTGTCCATGATTTCACAACTCCAGAGTTCCTGCTCTTAACTGTTAGGATACTCTTTTTCCTATGACTTTGCATAATTAAGACTGAAAAAAGAAATCTGTAAAGATGGTTACCATATTAATGTAATTTGTGACTACCTGGCACACAGATCATACGATTTTTTTCTCTGAAATCAAAATTTCACATGATTTGAGCAATGTTGATAAAAAAAGAAATCTGAATTGCTTTATTGGGAAGTTATTTACCCAAATCTTTCTTGCCAAAACCAAACAATAAAAACTCTTCTAATGTAGCTTTGAAGGGTTACATTTACTATTAGTCAATGTTAATTTAAAAGCATTTATCTTGACAATTTGTTATCATTAAGAATTAACCTCTTATTGCTTTCATTTTCATTCCGGTAGGAAAAAAATAATTATAACAAACCAGCAGAAAGAAAATCTGTGTCTTGTCACAATTTTGTCCAAGAAATGGCTTTAAAGTGGAGGCTGGGGCTTTCCTGGTGGCCCAGTGGTTGAGAGTCCACCTGGCGATGCAGGGGACACGGGTTCGTGCCCCGGTCCAGGAGGATCCCACATGCCCGGAGCGGCTGGGCCCATGAGCCATGGCCGCTGAGCCTGCGCGTCCTGTGCTCAGCAACAGGAGAGGCCGCGGCAGTGAGAGGCCCGTGTACCGCAAAAAAAAAAAAAAAAAGTGGAGGCTGTATGTTATATTTTAAACCTAGGTTCTTTGCTGGGAGGTGATGGTATATTAGGCAATGTATTTCAAATGTCAAGTATAAAAAAACCTTTTAGAAAACATGATGAACCAAAAAAATAAAAGTACACGATATGCAACATTTTTCTTTAATATGTCTGTAGCGAGCAGAGTATGTCAGAGCAGAGCAGAGTCTGTATGTCAGAGTAGGAAGAGTTCTGGAATGCATATCAACAGAGGGGAATACTCCTCTCTGCTCCCACTCTTTGGTTTCAGCCTCTGAATAGGTCACTTTTATCAGAGCTATTGTTTTATCTCTTTTGTGAAATTAAACACTTGGACTGGATAATTTTTAAGTTTCCTTCCAGTTACATATTCTAGGGAACTAAGTTGATGCAAAATATATCATGTATTCATGGAAAAATAATCCAGTATTTACTTACAATTGAAACAAATATGATTGCAAAACAACAACATTTGAAAAGCAGAGTGGTGAAGGACAGTGTAAAAAGTCCAACTGTAAATCCAGGTGTTGCCACTTAATAGTGAGGTGACTAGATTTTTTATTTTTAAATTTGGTTTGTTTACGCATTCCTTCCCAATTTTCTTTAAAAATGAATTTAAGACAGGGATTAGACTAATCTGGAGTCTTTACATCCTTTTTGATATGGATACAATAATACACACACGGATTGTTGTGAGGACTAAATAAAATGAGAGAAAGTATATGGAACTAAGGAAGCACTTAAATAAGTTATTGAGCCCTGTCTCAAACATAATCATGCTGATCTTGCTCTATCTGGGAGAAATAGAAACTCCTTTTTAAAATTAAAAAAATATGAATAAGTATTAAAATATATGAAGTCAGGCTCTGAAACACCCTACTTTGATGTGATTGGTTTAGGCTCTAATTCTTTCAAAATTGGAATTCATATGTGATGTAAAACAACTCTCAATATAATAAGCCATTCTTCCTTCATTACATACACAGATGTATGTATATATCTTGACTTAGTGTCAACACTGAAGTGCCCATGAGAGGGTCTAATGGAAACATCTGATAGGCAGTTGGTTATATTCAGCTATACTTCTGAGACTTTGGCTAGGATGACACCCAAAGACAACCATAAAATAAAAAGGATTGGTGAGAATAGTAAAGGGATAGTCACGCAAAGAATGTCTACAAAGATTAAAGAAAAGAGATGGACAGAGATATAAGAAGAAATCAGGTGACAAATGAATATTCTAACAATCATTCAGGATAAAAAGTTAAAATAAACTTTTACCAAGGACCATGTTGTGACATAAAACAAAGGTGTTGCAATTACTTAGGAAATGGTCACCTTTTACTTTTATTCACTAGAATATTGGTTTTTAAGTACATTTTAATAAGTTTACTATAGTTCCAAAAAGAGAAAATTTTAAATGCCCCCAAAATAACTATGCTCACTATAGACATATTAAAGAAAAATGTTGCATATCATGTACTTTTATTTTTTTTGGTTCATCATGTTGTTGAATATAGTTTTGGGGCAGAGTTTGTCCATCTTCGTCCATCCATGGAGCATAATTGTGTGTATATCCTCTAAGAAGGAGTACACCTAACAGCTATTCATGCAAATTTCCAACATGTCAAGGAAAGAAATTCTCTATTTCTCTTTCACTGAGTAGAGCTTGTTTCATTTTCCTTCTATTAAAATGTTTTCTAAAAGGTTTTTTATACTTGACATTTGAAATACATTGCCTAATATACCATCACCTCCCAGCAAAGGACCTAGGTTTAAAATATAACATACATCTTTCTTGATTTGAATTAATATGGTAGAAGAACTTGGTTTAATTTAAAGTCCTTATTTCTGAAAAGTTTAAAAAATGAATCTCATCTATCTTACTTGAAATATGTTTCCATTCTAAGCTATTTTCATAAATTCTTATTATTGCAGATAGAAGATAGATGTCTTTACTAAAGTCCCAATATAAAACAGCTAGAAAAAGAACTAGGTTTTGCAACAACTTATTGTTTTGTGTGTATATATTTGCATTTGTGTTTGTACGTTTATGTGTGTGTGTATATATATACATATCTCAAGAAGAATATAAAGTTCTAGAAAGAGTAAAGTTCTAGAAAGTGTATGAAACCTAACAGATCTGAGAGAAGAAAGTCCTTTTATTTTCGAAATCATTTGCACTTGAATAGTTTTACTCTTGACTATGTTATTTATTAAATAAGGATTATGTCTACCCGGAGTTGTGGTAACGACAAGAACAATTGCCTACATAAACACTCAAGTGCTTGGTCCTTATAAGTGATCAATATTTGGTAGTAATATCATTAATGAACTTTTGGAACATTTAGCAACGAACGTACTTTTGAAGATCAAAATAACTTTTATCTAACTCCTGGTTTCTTTGGCAATACATAACACACTTAATTACTAATTGCTTTTTTCTGTTCCCTAAGCATTGACTGAACACTTATTGTGAGCCAGGTACTATGCTGAATGCACAGTGGATAAAATGCTTATTAAGATGTGCCTACTATCCTCAAGGAGCTCTCAGTTTAGTAGGAGATCTTAAAGGTTTTAAGAAACCAGCATGAAATTGATTGGTTTGACCAAGAAAAGGCAGGCAAGGCCAATTACCAGACACTTCAATAAGCATCAGCAGCTCAGTGAAGCCACCCAATGAAATATTTATCTTGAATTCACGGATAATGCCAAATTATGTATAATAACTTCATTTTTTTTCATTACTAAAGGATAGATTTTAAAGACTATCTTTTTATGACATTTTTTGTTATGTGATGCCAAAAAAAACAACACACTATCCCAAAGATTTTCACTAAAAGGAGAAAGAAAAAGAAATAAAATACTCTAAATTATGTACAAATCAAATGATAGTTGTATGTGTAGTTTAATTGTATCTCATTTGAATGTGTCTGGTTTGTATAAAGCAACTAGTCAAAATATGTGAAGTGAACAAATATTTAGAGCTGTCCAGTGAAAACTCTCCACATCAGTCTGGCTTATTTATCAATCTGTCTGTCCCTTCTCCTATCTCTCAATCAAGCTTTTTGTTATTAGTATGGAATGTAGTTTCTATTTAGTTAAATATACAAATCTATAGACAGTTACCACGTAAAGTATATGAAACTAGGAGCAAACCAATATATTGTACAGCTCAAGCTTACACAGTGTTATATGTCAATTATATCTCAATTTCTAAAAAGTATATGGAACTAAAGAGCACTAAAATATAATGGATAGTAATTATCGTAAAAGTAACTCTTCATAACAAGTCATTAAGAAAAATTTTAGAAATGTTTATAATAATCATTGTAAGAATAAATTATAATTGCTCTGAGGATATATGGCCAGAATTTAGCACTGATGATGTAATAATATGCCAGGTTTTACCACTCTGTCTGCTAATATTTGTTAAGACATCCATGATTATAAATATTGCCTGTTTGTGAAAGGTAAAAGTTATTGCTCAATCTATTAAGTTAAAAACACTACTGAAATGAGTTTCACAAAAAGAAATCTATCAGAGGAATTGTATGTAAAGAAATAATCCACCATTTTTTATCCAGGTCAATCTTCACATATACTTTGTTGGGAGATAAGATTTTAACTGTCTTCTTGGGAAGTGCTTAAGGAAATTCTAAAATTCATGTGCACTTGTAATGCCGGTATTTACATAACTATTTGCTGTAATTTTTAGTATACTGAATGAAGTCTTAAAAAGTATTTTATATATATTTTGATGATAGATGTTTCTCTACTTTTAGTAGTTATTTCTTATTTAAATGAACTGGTGAGCATTAGATATTTTGTATTTATTTGTGCATATCTTTGGGTTGTTATAATAGCCTAAAGGAACTGTTGAATAGACACAAAATCATATTTATTATTTAAAGTAACAACCAAGTGTGGAGTACTAGGCATTTGTCAAATACAGTATTGGGTATTTTATAGGCAACATTTAACCCTTAAAGCAACCCTGTAATTTGAGCATTATTACCCTTATTAACAGAAAAGGAAACTGTTTTCAAGAGTTTAGTTAACTAGCCCCTCTTTTCTAACTTATGTGGCTAAAGAGAATTTAAATCCAGGTCTTTTTAATACAATAGTATTTCCCAATTTTCAGTAAACAACTGCATGTTTTCAGGAATTTTGCTTCAACCACATACCACCAGGACTCTCATAGTTTAGCAATGTATCAATACTTAGTTAAATCAAGCCTCATTTGTTACCTAAAATATGTTTGAAAAGAGAACTTTACTCCTGTATATGGAGAGCTAATTTCATTTATTAAATATTCGTTTGTCTGTATAGCACCTAAGATCCTTTTTCAAACCACCAACAGTAAATTTGGAACCCTTTGAGTAATATACTGCTGCCCATCAATACTACAAGCCGGGCAATTATGAATATGGAGTCTGTAACCCACAGGCCTCCCCACTGCAGGTAATGGCAACTCCATCCTTCCAAGTAATCCAGATTAAAGCCATTGAAGTCATCCTTGACTCCTCCCTCTTACAACTGATCTATCAGCATATTCTATAAATATGCCTTCAAAGTATGACAAGAACCAGACCACTTCTTACCACATCCATTGCTACAACCCTAATTCCTTCATATCCTGCCTGTATTATATAAAATACCTCCTAAATGGATCCCTTCCTTACACCCGTGCCTTCTCTACAAAAATCTCTCGTAACTATATTAATGTTCATTATCATTAATTATTTCATTACCTAGATTAATGACATTTCTATTTTTTTCTGAAATATAGCTGGTAGTTTTTCCTAGTTATTTTAAATGTTTTATTCCCTTTCCCTGTTTCCTTTTAAAGGAGATGGGCTTTATTTTTTATTTGACCATTGGAAAGACGAAAGAACCTCTTATATGACCAAATAAGTTTATTTTTACTTTTTGCGGTACGCGGGCCTCTCACTGTTGTGGCCTCTCCCGTTGCGGAGCAGAAGCTCTGGACACGCAGGCTCAGCGGCCATGGCTCACAGGCCTAGCTGCTCCACGGCATGTGGGATCTTCCCGGACCGGGGCACGAACCCGTGTCCCCCGAATCGGCAGGTGGACTCTCAACCACTGCGCCACCAGGGAAGCCCACCAGATAAGTTTATTTTTTTAAAAAAAGTCTCAGGCAGGAATTGCTGCTCCTAATTGTGTGTTCTTAAATGCTGACTCATGAGTTTGATGACTTAATATGTTAATGGCTTGACATTTGGCATTTCTTTCCTCACTTAACTCTCACATGTAAAATGTTCACCTACCACATCTTACCTAGAGTACACGTATGGTTTTGAACCCAAAAGAATATACTGAAACAATAAAAAAGGTGCCATTAGTGTTACCCATGGCACAGCCAAGGCCTTCTTGTATCCTCTGTCCTTTGGAATAAAGACTTATGAGTTCCTAATCTATACATTTTGTTAAGATACATTTTTAAAAGTGTGTCATGTATAGCCTAAGATATAAGCTTGAAAGTTGATATGAGTGGTGCTTTGTGACAGAACCACAGATGTTCAGTACATGATATATTTATTTTTTACCCCAGTGGCCCTTATAAAAAGGGCTAGAAGATCGGCTTATAACAAGTCAACTAATGACATGATATAGAGAGGCCCCTGGTTCAGTGGCTGTTATTACAGCTGTGTCCCATTACATATTAGATACCTAGAACATGGTTGCATTCCAAATGGCATTTATCTTTTGAATTTCAAACATTCCTGCCATAAATAAGGATTTTATGCTTTTCAAAAATGTTTCACAGTTTAGTCTAGGGAATACTGAAAGGTTGTTTTTACTTAATGAAATTCCCCCTTTAAGGGTTCCTGGAGCTAAGATGAGCATTTTTTGAACACTCACCTCTGCAGACCTGTGTCATTTTCCTCTCTGCCCATTCCTTGCTATTCCCTTAGCCTGGATAGGTGATAATAACTTGAGTTTCACAAAACCAGCAGTGTGGAGACCATATGAGTGTTGGCCTTTGATCATGGTTTAATAATTCTCTTTGTTACTTTTTCCAACAAGAGATAGCTGAATCTATCATAGAATGAATACCTATATTAGTGGTACAGGAAAAGCAAGATTTTTATATGTATTTTGTTCCCAAAACAAATACTATGTTTTAAATATATTCTAAGTGAAAGTGTGAAGAGTGAGGACCCCTCCTTCTCCAAGGTCCTGATTATATTGTGAAGGAGCTAGAGACTCCTGCATTTAAAGCATAATAGTATGAAACCTTAAGAACAGTTATGTGAGAAGACCCCACTCCAGAAATAATAGCCACAGTTATTCCTTTCAAAAATAATTATAATGATCCATCTCATCTTTTCAAAGTGGGACTAGCTGCTATTAATCAAGTGTATGTTCCTTTCTTTTTGAGATGTACATGTCTCCTATCTTGAGGAATGAACCACGTGAGGAAGGAAATTCATTATGTGTGTCCTTGATTCAGGGAGAAACTCCGTCATTTTCCTTTTGTTCTCCAAATAAGTGTCGGGATGGTGGGAGATCAGCCTGGATAGTTATTGCTGGTGTAGCAACTGCTGCCTAGGAGCAAGCTCTGTTCCACCTCGATGGAAAGAAAGCAGCTGCCTTTCTACTGCAGTTGGTACCAGGCAGCTGCTTTTATTGTCTATATTTCTTTATAGGGTCTCTCATCCTAGCTGTAGTCACCTGCACACAGCCTACAGTTTTTTTTTTTAGTCACAAAGGCTACAACCAGAAAGCTTTATATGACCTCTGTAATGAACAATGCAGAAAGTGGAGTGGAAAGACATTTTCCTGGAACACTGAATAAAGAGTGAACATGTGTGTATGTGTGTGGGGTGGGAAGGTGTTGGGAGGCGGGGCAAGGGGAAAGTGCTTGGTATGTGTGATTGAGTGTTTGTGAAAAGCACCAGATTGACAGATGGCAGGATGTACACAACATGGGAGGGATGGCAGCAAAAACTCATCAGCCTTTGTTCTGCAAAGAATCACCACCAGTATACGAACAAAAAATATGCCAAACTGAAAAGTTTTTCATTTGTTCACAGTTTAAAGAAAATGATCTCGTTGACTGGGATTATATTTATTAACACAAACTAAAATTTTAGTCTGGTGTCATTTCAGTCTCTGTTTTCCTCCTCAAGTTTTAATAAGAGGATTTATACAAGTCCAAACTGCCGGGAGATTGTAAGATGGTTGGCTGTAGCATCAAATAAAACAGTTCTATCAGTTTATCCTAAATAAAGCTATGCATCTATCTTTGCTTTTATACATAATTTTTGATCTTAGAAGTATTTTTGGACAGGATTTATTGAATTATATTAGACCCCGGATTAGTCAAGTTGACCAAAGAAACAGAACCAATAGAATGTGTGTCTATCTATCTGTTTATCTATCTATCTATCTTTCTATCTATCTAGAAAGAGAAAGAGAGTTATTTCTTTTATAGAATTGGTTCACATGATTGTGAGGACGGGCAAGTCCACAATTTGCAGGGTAGTCAGGCAGGTTGGAGACCCAGGGAAGAGTTGATGTTGCAGCTGAGTCTGAAGGCAGTCTGGAGGCAGAATTCCCTCTCTCAAGGGAAATACCTCAGTCATCTTCAAAGGCCTTCAAGTGATTGAATGAGACCCAGCCACATTATGGAATGCTATCTGCTTTCCTTAAATCTACTGATTTAAATGTTAATCTCATCTGAAAAACACCTTCAGAGTGACTTCTAGACTAGCTACGTTGATACATAAAATTAACCATCATACTCCCCCATGGCAGTGGTGTGTGTGTGTGTGTGTGTGTGTGTGTGTGTGTGTGTGTGTGTGATTGCTATCTTTCTTTTGAATAAACATCTAGACCATACATTTAAGGGAAATGTCAGGATAAGTTGTTACACAGACAATAATAATCTTTGAATCTCACCCACTGACCATATTAAAATTCTCTTTTGGTTAATTTTAATTCTACTTTGGGTGTCTTTTCTTAGGTTTTCCTTGGAATGCAATACCTAATGCATTAGATGTTCCCTCCCCCCATCCTATCCCAAATATGTTGAGTTTCAAGACCTCCTTTGGGTGACCACTTATCAGTAGCAATGTAATTTGTAGAAAAGGCACATTATACTGTTTTTTTTTTTTTTTTTTTTTTTTTTTTTGCTGTACGCGGGCCTCTCTCTGTTGTGGCCTCTCCCGTTGCGGAGCACAGGCTCCGGACGCGCAGGCTCAGCGGCCATGACTCACGGGGCCAGTAGCTCCGCGGCATGTGGGATCTTCTCGGATCGGGGCACGAACCCGCGTCCCCTGCATCAGCAGGCGGACTCTCAACCACTGCGCCACCAGGGAAGCCCCCTATACTGTTTTTTATTGGTAAATATTTTTACATCAACATTTTACTTTTGGAGATCACTTTCTCATGTGCCTCTTTTGGATAGAATTTCAGGGACAGTGTCCGGCTTTATGAGACACACATCTTCTTCTTAGCCTTTGAGGGACATCTCTATGTCCAAGAGAGTGTTGTGATTGGCACTAGCACCACTCAGAGGGCTTGTTTATCATCTTTGGGTAGTGATATCAATGAAAAACCTCAGCTCGGTGATTGTTAAGCATGAAATTGTTTAAAAAATTACTCGGAAGCATTTTCAACACACCAATATGTACCCACTTCAAGCCAATCTTTTTGGCTCAAAGCCTCTGAAATTAAGTGTGGGTATGCCTGGCACACTAAAGCTGAACCTGATCCCCAAGCACTTGGAAGTTCTTGGAAAGAAACTGTTTTCACAACTGTAAGGCTTCGAACAGATAGAAAATCCACAGCCCTCTCACATTTGTTGTTTCTACTCAGCTTGAGTTTAGATGAAGTGCTTTGCCTGAGGCCAAGTATGTTGAATTTGTTGGAATAGTATCTTGTTCTCAAAAGACAACACATTTTTCTAGACTTTATACAAATGTAAAAGATTGTCGTTATTTTGTCAATATGTCTTGAATCCATTTAATTCTGAAGGATTTTACTGGAATCAAAATTTGAATTAGTGTTGTTATTGTTTTCTCCTGCATTTCAGTCTTTGCTGCTTTTAAAAAGTTTTTTTAAATTCATTTCATAAAGTGACTGCACTTTTATAACAATAAAATCTTTTATCTATTCAATTTAATCCCCAAAATATTTATTGAGTACTATAATGTAACTAACACTGTGATATGTATTAGGGGGATACAATGATAATTAATACATGCTTGCAGTCTTCAAGAAGTTTATAATTACTTCAACATTTAATCAAATAAATATAATTTGTTCAATCAAAATGCATCAGGATAAAAAAGGAATGATCATTTCCAGTTTGGGAATTGAGGAAGATTTTATTGAAGAGGTAAGGTTTGAGGTGGACAATTGAAAGATAGATAAGGACTTAATAGGTGCAAAAGGGAACAAAAATGTTAACGACTGAGAAAGAAAGCAGAGAGGCCGGAGAGGTAATTGTCTCTTCAGGCAAGTACAGTCAGCTTAAGTGTAGGAGAGGAGAAGGCTGAGTGGGGGATGGAAAGGTGGTTTGAGATCTGCACTACTCCAGGGGGATTCAGTTTGACTGAAACAGACACACACTCACTCACCTGCATTTCCAGACATATTTAGACAAAGATACAGAATTTAAGTGAAGTAGTAACATGGATGGACCTGGAGATTATTATACTAGGTGAAGTCAGACAAAAACAGATATCATATGGTATCGCTTATAGGTGGAATCTGAAAAAAAAGATGCAGATAAAATTCTTTACAAAACAGAAATAGACCCACAGACATAGGAAAGAAACTTATGGTCACCAAAGGAGAATGCGGAGGGATAAATTAGGAGGAGGAGATTAACATATACACACTACTGTATATCAAACAGATAATCAACAAGGACCTACTGTGTGGTACAGGGAACTATACCCATATTTTGTAATAACCGATAAGAGAAAAGAATCTGAAAAAGAACATACATATATATGAACATATATATATATATATATATAAAAGAATCACTGTGCTGAAAAAGAACATATATATGTATATAAAACTGAATCACTCTGCTGTACACCTGAAACTAACACAAAATTGTAAATCAACTATACTTCAATTTTGAAAAAGTGACGTAAAGGAGCCATAGACTCAAGAGCAGAGACACCATATCTTGGTTCAGCTTTACTCCTGGTCTTCTAGAATCCTGATAGGGTAACAGCCTTAGGTGACTGTGTAGCAAAGGTCCTGCCAGACTTGGAAACGCACAATAATCTTGCTGTACCCCTGTTTTTTAATACTCAGTTCTGTACTTTGCATTCTGGAGAAAAGCACCAAAAATTGTGCTCTTCAGTTTAGGGGAATATTTACAAATATTGCACCCTTTTGGTTCTTGAACCAGTTCAGCGACAACAAGACCAATAGACAGAGGGAAATGGGGGCCAAAGCGGAGACAGTCTTCCAGTGTCTTTGAACAGTATCTTCGCTTCCTTCTTTTCTTTGGCATAGAAGGCCCATCTCCCTGAGGATCCTGCCGTGCAACTTCTTGCAAGTCAAGCATGCATGGGAATTTTTCTCTATCTTATATGTAGTGGCACTCGTGTATGTTATAGATGGTTTGGGACGGGGTGGAGAGAAAGGCAGGTAGATTTAATGGAGGAGAATATTATGACCTGACCTTTGATTTAGGGAAAGAAAGAAAGTTGCAAGGGACAGCAAGTAACAAACTAACAATAACCCAAAAGAGAGGTAGCAAGGTCTATACTAAATTGAAGAAAAGGAGGAAATGACCTTTTAAGAGATTAAAACCAGAATGTATGAATTGAGCAGGTGTGAATTAAAGAGCAATGGTGAGTTGCAGCTCACTCAAATGTGAAAATAATCTAAACAAGTGTGGCAATAAAGCATGGTGAAGCCTTTGATCGAGATCGGAAAGAGGAAAGACACGTGATAAGAGCATCTTAGAATTGATGAGATAAGGCAACATATAGGTTGTTCATCCAAATGGTCATACAACTTTAAGCAGTTGCCTATTAAAGTCTGATTCTTGGGAAAGAACTTAAATACGAGTCATATATTTGGAAATCATGAGAGTTGAAAAGGAGTCAATATAGAGTATAGAATTTTTTGTTAAAATATAGGGCCAAAGATAAGATCTTGGGAACTGCAGCAAATAGCTTCGAGCATAGAAAAAAGGGCCAGCTTTGGAATCCAAGCTCAGACTTTAGGAAATAATCATATGCAACTGTAACTTATGAAATCTTATTCTCTTCACCCCCCCCACTCTTAATCCTCCTCAAAAAGTATAAGCTTTATGAAGGCAAAGAGTTTTTGCCCACTTGTGTTCATTGGCGCATTGTTGATGTATTTCCTCGGAGCTTGAAATGTAGTGGGTGTTTAATAAATGTCTATTAAATGGCTCTATAGTCAGTTATGCCCTGTTGATTCCACCAGAATAGCTCTCTCCTTATTTCTATGACATCCTTTCTGTCTTCACTGATATTTCTAACTTCAGGTTCTCATCATTTTTCATCTGGAGTATTGCAGTAACCACTAGTCTGGAGTTGCTCTTCTACCTGATTTGTTTTATAAAGCATCTTCAATCCGAGTGCTTTTCTGTGGCTTACAAATTTCCCCATGACCTGCTCCATGCCTACTTGCCATTTAATACCTTTCCAGTTTATGCTCTACGAATACAATATCTTATAATCTTCATAAACTCTCTACAATTTCATGCCATTTCAAACATGTTAACTATTTCCATTTACAGGAAATTCTGTTTTCCTTCTGCACCCAATGCTGTAACTCCTCAAAAGCAGGCACTGGGTTTTATCCATGTTTGCTGAACTGTAATGAAATCATGGCAGGATTAATCTTATTGAATACCATTTTGATCATGTTGCTTACTTGTTCTGAAAGCTTTAATGGCTCCCCATAATAGAGGAAAAGAAGTCAAACTTCTTAGCCTGGAAATTAAGACCTTTCACATGTAGGCTTCACGTAAATCTCCAACCATAATCAAAAACAAATTTAACTCTTTCTTATTCTCCAGGAAGTTTTGCAGATTTTCTGACCTTCACCTAAAATACACTAATTCAATATTTATGTATCCAAATGTCTTCCATCCTGCAAGGCCCAGATTAAATGCCAGCACCTCCATTAATTTTCTCTAATTCTTCTCAGCTAGCAGTAATTGTGCTTTCATCTGAACTCCCATAGCACTACATTATCAGTTATCTGCATCTCTCATGGTGCTCTTCTATTCTAATTTACATTAGAATGACATTTTATATGCATTTAATTTTTCCTACTGTACTCTAAGTTCCTCAAGGGCATGATCCAGGCACGGCCCACATTTGTCTCTTTCATAGTGGCTAGATTGGTCCTCATCCAAACTGGCGCTCTTAGATACTTTTTAAGTGAAAGAGATACAAGAAAAAGGGAGGGATGAGCAGAGGATTTAAATACCAGAGGTTTCACAGAAGTAGATCAGAATACAAAAGCTACTATTGTTGGTAGTTGGGGATGTACCCGACCACTTGAGACAATTGAGAGTGAAATTTGGGGACAGAAGTTGGATTGCAAATGTTAAAGTACGTACCATGTGGCAGGCACTGTGCTAATTGTGTTCTGTGTATTATTTAATTCAATCTTCATTAGGAAAAAAGCCCTATAAAATAGAAACTCTTATTTTCCCAGCTTTTTAGTGGAGGAAACTGAGAAAAGCACGTTAAGTAACATACTGAAGTTCACACAGATGTTGCTGAATCATGATTTGAACTCAAGTAATCTGACAGCAGTGCCTGCATTCTTAACCACCACTTTCTCCTCTACTGAAGCATGCCATTGAAGGGAAGAAGAATATGGTTTAGCAATGTAATGGCAAGGTCAGCAGGGCTTTTGAGGACTCAAGTAATGGTAAGAAGGAATGGAATCAATGGCAGGTATTAGTCATGAAAAGAAGTAGGAAAAACCTGTTTCTCTCAACATGAGGAGGAAAGAAGGAAGAGATAGGTGAATCTAGAAAGTCACTTTGCCTGAAACAGGTCATGAACTGAATTGGATCGGGATTAAGAAATTGCTAAATCACAGAATAAAAATGTGATGTGCCCTTTCAAACTGATACCACTGTTGTTCATCTCCTTTGTGTATCTAGACAAAACCTCTGCAACTCACTAGTGGGTATTAAGTAAGAAAATAACAGAACTACCAAGGAATTAAGTAAGCCAGTATGGAAATTTTATTACACCTGCTCTTAAACTGTACGAAAATAAATGTTTCAAGGTAGTCAGTTCTCTGTAAAATCAGTTTTTGTGCAGGTACAGCTCTGTTCTGAAAAAAACATTCATGATAGTTGTTCACATATTTTTTTATTCCAGTGATTTTTTTGTTGTTGTTACTTGTTTTTGGCTAATGATTTTAAGACATTGTGATCTGTACTATGGCCACAATTGTCATAGCCTCCTACTTATGCACATTTAAACAAAATTTCTTCTGTTCTCATGTCTTTAAGTTTTCCTGGAAGGTTAGCTTCCTTAATTATTTAATGAAGAGGACCTTAATTAACATTCTGTTCTTGTACTCATTGTACAGGAATCCTATTTTCCTAGGCCCACTTCTACCCACTAAATTGAGAAACAGTTCATAAGTTAAGAGGACGTGTGAGCTGGTATCTTATCAAGGAGATGTGTGGAGTTTCCCTAAATACTGTCAGCCAGTATCTTCTTTATTTCAGTAATCTACAGCTATGCAGTCTGACACATTCAGAATTTTTAGGGGAAATCTGTTGATGGGCAGAGCTTGTTCTAGTCTATGTTCTTGTATTTAGTTTATTGTAAAAACTGCAGTGATATGAAAGGAAGAAAAAAAGACTGAAATTGACAAGTAGCAAAATTTCAAGACTGGGAAAGAAATGTCTCTTGTGAAAACTTTTTATATCCTGGACAACCTTAATTACCTATGTTGAAGAGAAACAGTGTTTAAATAATTCAACGTTTGAAGAGTTACTAGAATGTGTCTGGTTGTGGGCTTTAGTATCACCTTCACTGTTTCTACAGTGCAATTCTCTATGATTCACTTTTAGCCAGGGAAGTTATCTAAAAGCTTTGTTCAATTCTAAAAATGTAAAACCACGATGGTATGGGGAGATAGGAAAGAAATTGTTACCACAAGTTTCTGCATAATTAATAATCAATCTGTTCTGAAAGATTTAAATCAAATTGGGATTGACTTTTGCCCACCTTAAAACCAAAGATCTATCCATCTGAAGTTTTTGGATCAGTCAGCCCCAGCAGACTCTGCAAATAAGAAGACAGCGTGAATCAATAGAAGTTCCTAAGACAACTCATAACTTCACTAGTCATGACCTAGAACTTGAAGAGGCCTGATATACAGATTTGGTCCTGAATGGCTCTATACTATGATGGAGCATGTTGACTTATTTCTGGCAGTCCCCCTGTCACCCTCATGCTTAGGCTCAAGCTTCTGTATTCCAAGATATATTTCTTAAAAAGATTGAAAAAAGCCCAAACCATACAACAGCTTTTCTTCATATCTAAACAGACTTTTTATTTCTTCTAATTGCAAAGAGCTGATCCATTGGCATATATGCCACTTCCAGGAATGCTCTTAACCGCTTCATCAGACTTGGCACTGTCTAGATGTTGGTTTTGATTGCCAACCTACAAAGAGAAGGAAGATCACAAAAGAGAAAATTAACAAGTGTGCACAGTTCCAAAATTTGTTCTACAAATGTGTTTTAAATCAAATGAATCATCCTTTGGCACAAGCTATTCACTTTATAGTCATTTATTTGAAAGGCTTCGTCTCTGTCTCCTGAAGACTGTGGTAGGCGTTATTACTGATGAATGAGACAGTTACCTTAAATCATAAATAAAACAAATAGAATAATTTAACATTGGACTCTCAGAAGAAGGTATGTTATCTCACTTTGCACTGGCAATATATTTTAAAAAGAAGTATTCAGATAATCAGTTTAAACCACGAAAGGATCAAGGATGTGTCTGCATAGAACTGCTGCAAGAAAAAAGTAATTTGATCCAACAAATGCATCTTGATTAAGAAAATATGTGGTACTCCAAAATATTTTATCACTTTGCTTTTCTAGTCTTTTCACTACATAAAAGTGGTTTCAATTCTTATTCTTGTAACTTTCTAATTTGATTAAAGGTCTCTGGCACTAAATAGAATTTATGCTGAGTACTATTTATATTTATTCTTGAAATCAACTTTTTAAATTAATGTCAAGTCTTTGGAAGGGTAAAGACCTACAAAGGTAAATAATATTAACCCTCTAAGAGATAAATTGGGCTTTTCTTTTTTTCCATCTCATTTAATCTTTACTTTTAAAGAAATTTTGTAGCTCATTTATAACTTCTTCAAGACTATTTTTTAAATTGGCTCCTTAGACAAGATAAAAACTTAACAAATGTGTGTAGTATTTTCTCCATTGTATGTAGATATCTGTAGGTAAGCCTTGTATTTCTGCATCTCTGCCTAACATCTGTCTTACCTTACAAAACAAAACTTTGGGAGTAGTAATTGTAAAATGGCAGTGTTATTTCAGAATGTTCTTATAGTAGCAAGTGGGAACTGAGGAAGTAAGAACAAAAAAGATTTCTGTGTGAGCCCACTTGTCTCAATTCCTATGGGACAGGTGTCTCTTCTGGTGAAGTCTGCTAGACAGTGGGATACCCAGGACATCACCACCCTGCTATGAATGAGTCTCTCCCAGAGGGGACTTACTTATCTGCCTCTTTCTCTGATTCCTACTGGACTCTAATTTTCACTCACCATGTGAATTGACAGGAAAGATTTATTCAGAGATATATTTTACCTCACTTTCAATCTGAGTACAGGCTTCTGTCTGCGGGCTTCTGTAACATGTTACCCCAACATAAAACTAAATTGAGTTCTGTAAGGCTTTGAGAGGTGTAGGAGAAGGTGTCATTACTTGGTTTTATTCATCCTGGGTTCAAGAATGTAACTCTAAGACGAGATAGTCATTCAGTGCAATTATTATGATATGTGTATCATATATAGTACTATATATAATAAATGTTAGTATCTATTAAGACAACAAAAAGATTTTTAAAAAATCAGTTTCCAAAATTAAAGGTAAAATATATACATTTATACATATTATACACACACACACACACACACATTTAGTTACATATAAGATGTTCAGCAAGGTATTTTTCAGTTGCTTGGAAATTGGCAAATAAAATCACAAAATAGGACAAAAATTCATAATCAAATACCACAATCAAAAAGAACTGCAAACAGGTGGGACCAGATTTCTCGAAGGTCTTTTAAATGGCTCAAAATGGGTCCCTGCAATGTTGAGACCTACAGAGTCCTCTGAAAAAGTCACAAGTGCCTGTAGGGAGCCAGCATACAATTCCAATGTCTGGTATCAGCCAAGAAAACAGTGGACTCAATAAATACAGTGCAATTGTGTGCAGGGTAAGTATAAACTTTTTCATTTTTCCACAGTCTCTACACAGTGCCCCCAACATCAGAAGAGAGAAAGAAGGAATAAAAGTGCAAAGTTTTTTCTCTCTCACCCAGGATATTGATGTTTTATAATGGTATACACTGGGCATTAATAACTGAAAGTTAACAGGAAGCTATGAGATATTCTAGCAATGTTATCAAAGAACAGGAAATCAAGTTTCAGCAGATCAGAGGAGCTCTGTTCTCTGTATTCCATTTAAAAAAATGTCATGGGTCTGATGTGCATAGTAATGCCTACTTCCTGTTTGAGGGCCCATTGTCATGATACGTCTGGTATTTGCCTACAAATACCCAAGAATGGCTAAATAACAAAGCACCTCTGCTTTTCTAACTTGGGAACGCTGTATTCTGAGCATAGAAGGACAGGATTAAAAAAAAAAAAAAAACACAAAAAAAAACAAAAAACTAACCATTTGGTCCAAAAGAGTTACCTCTACCTAGAGTAGATAGAAAAGTAGAGGTCTAATTGAACAAAAATGATGCCACTAAAGTTCTAGGTAACACCACAAACCATCTTTTTATCCCACTGTAGCAACTGTAGTCCTCTTACTCAAGTAATTTCTAATATCTGTGTTATAACTTCTAACTCTCAGGAGTGAGTTTGAGGCATTGATGGTGCTGGGGTAGGAGTGTGTATATGTGTGTGTATGTTAGCTCTGGGTAACCGCACTTGTTATATCTGTTTGTGTGTCTGTGTTTGGTTTCCCTAAACAAAGACCCAATGGATACAGAGACTTTCTAATGACAGTTTTTGCTATTAACTAGAATAGAAACAAACTGTGTAAATGTCTTGAAAATCTAAATAGAGTTCAAGATGGTCTCAGCTCTCATCAATATTCTGAGTATCTTCAGAGACCTGAGGTGTCTTAGTTTGTCTTCTTCTAGAAGACTTAGTTTGGCTTCTTCTACAGGTAGGGGAGTATAAGAATAAAACAGGGAAAGGAAGGCAACCTATGAAGGGTCAGGTATCGGTCAAGTTACCCTGTGGAAGACTGGAATTTAAATCTGCTGCCGAACAGTGAGAGTCAGCGTAGAACGTTTGCTTCAGAATTATGCCATTCAACAGAAGGTAAGGCATCTAAGTATAAATATCCAAGCTTTATCTGTTCTTGACTGAGGCTGTCCCAAGTATGGGAACTAATTGAAGGAGTATTAATTCTTAGAACTTCCAGCCTGAAGTGCTTGGGCAGAGCTGACTCTGATGGCCAAAGAAAGCCCTCAGTCAAATGGAGTGAAATGCTGGCAGCTTGTAATAGGAAAGTTACCCTACAATAGTAAATTCCACAGGGATACTGTTGGGACACCAAGAAAATATGCTCATTAGGTATTGAATGGTTTGGAGTACTTCATATCAGCTAGTCTTTAACTGAGATGATAAGTTCCATATGCATATAGGGGAGCAGAAGGTATCAGATAGTAATTTGTAAAGAAACCGAATTCTAGTGATGAGAATGTTTTCCATCTCCATAAAGGTGGGCTCCACATCTGCCTTTTACATTGTTTTAACCATTGTATACTGCTTTAACCATTCCATCATACCTGACAGGTGATAGACACACAGCCTCTCTGGAATGAAATCATTTGATGATATTTAATGATATTTACTAAAGAATTAATCAAATATATGCAAAAAGGAACATGTAAAATAGTATTTATTACATTATTAACTTAGGAAGGACCTTAGAACCATGATAAGGAGAGCTGTAAGACTAACTAGGATTGTTGCTTTATTAAATGATATATAAAATTCTGCTGTCTCAAGTGTCTTTCTAGAGGAACGACTTGAATACTTCTTTAGTTTTAATCCAGTAGGGTAGTAGGAAAGAGAAAGAGTATGGGATTAAATACTAGTCACTACTTTTTTTTTTTTAACGTACTTTTATAGAAGATAAATTTTATCTTCTATAAAATTTAAATAGAAATTATCTCATTGCTTATATTACGAAGTGTAACTGGAAAGTATGAATGGTAAAATTGAAATGAGGGAAGTTTGTGAAAATGAATGTGAGTACCACAATTTGCTAATGTTTTAGTTGAGTGTCTTAATATTTTTAATTCTAGGTTTCCTTTGTTTTTTGAAATCAGAAAAAATTTCCATCTTTTAAGATTGCTGTTAGAATTAAATGAAATAATGTGTGAATCTAATATATAAAAGTATCAGTAATTGAGCTTTACATAGGGTACGTGTACATGTATATACACATATATATGATGGTAGATATATTATGTATTGAGTGTACATATAAATAAGTCTTTTTGTGTTGGATTTTTAAAACTAGTACATTCAGATTTTACATTTCATCAGTTTTCTTCCATTCCATATCACCTATGGGTATATAGTTTTCTCACTGGTGTTGGATCTGATGATTCATATGATTTAAATAATTTGTGTTCAAATTTCGTAAAATATTTGTATCCATCAGTTTTTTGTGGTTTATGTTCATATTTAATAATACAAACATAGTCTCCTCTATATTGCATGTTTTCCACTGATATTTGGGTTAAAATGTGTTGCTTTAAGATTTCAAAGTTACCAATAAAGTTGACATTAAGTATTCAGTTGCCAGTTTTTGCAGCAGCCACTCTTGGGATAGTTTGTCATCAATGTGATTTGTCATTTCCTTACACGAACATTGCTAGTTAGCAATTTGTAGTCCATAGAGCCTTCTAATCTGTCTTCAGAAAAATGACTTTGAACATGTTATTTTGTTAAATTATAGATGTTAACTGAATAAATTCTTTGGTTGCATGTTTTCTTCCTACAATCACTTGATTGTTTCCTGTAAAACCCTGCTGACTTTTCATGGAATGTGTTGGAAAATTTTTCTCACAATTTTCCTTCTGTGTCTTTCTGGTAGTCACTTCCTTTATTATAAGCTTAATTGCTATGGATTTTGCAATAAGGACATGCTCATTTTTTGTTGTTCAAAACTTGTTTTACTTGGGTTGATTTTTTTTTCTTATCTGATTTCAGGATCCACCGTTTCACAAGAAAGCTAGTGGTAAATTACCTAAAGCACTTCCCAACCTATGGCTGTACGTTTAAAAACAATATGAATGAAGAGAACACAAACATTTTATTATGTGTAATTGCCTATGCACTGGATGCTTTATATTGAGCACAAATGTTAATGGAATATTCATTCCACATGTACCTATTTGCAAATTCTATACATTGTTTAGAACCCAGCGTCTGGTCTTAGAGGCTTCTTATTTCAGGTTCCCTTTTCAGAGGATTAAACCAAGCCAATAGAGCCCCAAATCAGTTTGACAGTCAGTTATTTCTAAGGTTAACAAAGAGTAAAAGTACCATACTTTAGCCATTCAGGAAAGCAAGATGTGTACACAGATCCGTAAACGCATATATGAAAACCAACTGTGAGCCCCCCTAGAATGTAACAGGGGTAGGAAAACTCAGTCGCGTTTGGAGAATGGACTGCCAGATTTCGCAACCTCAAGTTTGCTTTGCCTCTAGCATTTTTCCCTCATTTTTTTCTTCTAGCTAGGTACATTTTGAAGTAAATTTAACTTGAAAAGCATGTTTCTAAAGCTAAACCACAGACTGTGCAATGTGAATAATAATGATCTTTGGCTTATTGTTTTTCAATTCTAGAAGAAATCTGACAGACCAGGCCAGTTATCCTTTCTGTATAATAATTTATACAGGTTTTTTTTTCAACAAACAATTCTGAAAATTAGATAAAATATATGGAGCACAGTAAAAAAGAAAAAGTTCAAAATCATTCAAAGCCATGCAATTAATTTAACCACCTCTCAATTCTGGTAAATAATGCATACTTTTTACGTCAGGTTATTCTTTTTTTTTTTTGTATAACTTTATTGAGGTATATATTACATTTCATGAAATCTACCCACTTCAAATATACAATTCAATAATCTTCAGTAATTTTACTGACTGATGCAACTGTCACCATAAATAAGTTTTAGAATATTTTTATGCCCTCCAAAAAGTAATGATGATGAACTCATCACTGCATTTTTAACTCAGTTTTTAAGTATAATTCTAATTTGAGTCTTAACGTTGAATTTATTTTTTCATAAATAAAACTCAACACAAAGTGATTTAAGTTCAGTTCACAAGCTTGGGAATGAATGTTTAGAATTTTTCCACACCTCAGTTAAAATGAAATGTCTCTCCTCTAAAATCTGAAGTTTATGCAGCATTGTCTGAGAACTGGTCTATGTAGACTAAAGACAATTTTTTGTCAGCTATTGGGAATTAGAAATGCAGGAACCCAAATATAAACATTGAAATGAAAGCCAAACTCAAAAGAAACAAGTATTACTATACTTGTATCTGCATAACTTCCTTTTTGCTTTTTTTATGCAATCCAAAAATGGAACAACTTAAGGCTATTTTTTCTAATGTGCTAAAGTTTTTATGGGGCATGTAAAAATTAATCTGCTCCAGCTCTCAAAATTCTAAGGTCAATTATGTGAAGTTTGCATAATTGCAAAACTATGTATTGATGCATTTTCCTTATTTGGATGGACTTGAGAATTAGCATTACTCCCAAATTCATGGCTAGCTAAAAAGGTATTTGACAAAAATTCTTTAGATAAATTAATCCTGTGCCTGGAACTAAAGAGGTCAGGCCACAGGCATCATGGAAATTAAACAGCAATTAATTTAACAGAAATTAAACTGCAATTAAATTGCAGTCTGCCTCTGCAATTTCCTCTTTGTTTTCTGCTTACAGTTTTAAAAATCTCTGTTTGTGGAGAATGAAATATTATTTAGGGCAACTAAATGTTTGTATTTCTTAATCAAGTGACAGGGGACAAAGAATGAGGGAATTTGCTTGGGAAGTGTCTTGGTAAGTGTAAGTGTGGGCAATGCAAATTTTACAGCCAAAAGAGAAATTTTGCAGGCATAATTGCTTTTGGAGACTCTGTAAGTCTCTGTTGATGTGCATTTTGTTTATATAAATATGCAAAACACTCAAATTGGAATATTCCCCACCTGCATCTTACAGACAGCTAGACTACAAAAATTAATAAACACAGCCTCTTTTTAGTAATTAATTAGTTAAATTTTAATTGATCAGGGGTTTGGGATGATGCAGAAGTGAATATTAGGATTCATGTAATAGTTAAGTGTATTTAGCCTTTTCCTATTACTTAAAATTTTTTCAGGTGACTCCTTTAGAATTAACAAATAAAGACTATTATGTTAAGAGTATATCTATATTATAAATAAGTTCCTAGCATAAAAGCAACATGGAAGTAGGGCTACTCAGAAAGATGATTTTATTGTCATCAAAACATTTTACATTCTATATAATGACCCATCAAAAATGTTCTCTTTTCTGGAATACTCCCTTTTCCCATTTTTTTCAAGCCAATGAGGATTTCTGTATGTAAGTAAATTGGATAGCTCTGAGTTAATTTGAAAATCTGATTTCCAAATGTTTGACCAGACTTTGCAGATTTCCTGTTATGGGAGGTTTGGGTTTTTACTTCCCTAAAGGAAGGGATCAACCTACATGATTTCTAAAAAGGACCTCCCTCCCTGCTTCAGTTAGTCTCTGTTGCACTCAAGGTAGAATTGCTAGGCATACACAAGCCATATAGGCCAGGCCTATACAAGCCATATGCTAAGCAGAATTTCTCAACATTTTTTTCTGCTTCCACACACAGGATCAATACTATTTAGATGCAACATATACTTCTATGGTGTACATTTATGGGGGGGAAATGCGTTATAAAAATTCATGATTCATACAACAGTGAAGAGGAAAGTAATGGTTGCTGACTCATGGATATGATACTTATAAGGACAATTGTCATTCCTTCAGGAATAAATCAATTTCTCACTCAACCAAGAACATATATGAGAGTGAAGTTATTGTAGGACTGGACTTGATTTTATACAAAGGCCTGCATGCATAAATCTGTGTGTGTGTGTGTGTACGTGTTTCAAATTTCAGTACCTCAGTTAAAGTTAGCTATTTATTACCTGTGACACAAACCCCAACTAATCCTACTACAAGAGTGTTTATATGTGGTGCCTTAAAGAATTCTGGACTGACACACTGTGATATCATTTTCTCTGTCTTCTTTTCTTACTTATAAAAATGAAAGGATCCAGCAAATAATGAACAAAATTATTACCTTGGGCCTCAACGAAACCAACTAGGAGTAGGTCCAGATAAGGATGTCAGCTTAGGATTTAGTGTCTAGTATCTAACTAACAACGAAGTTTGACTAAAATCATGGATTTAATGAGCAGAGATACTGGTGTCCAACAGGTAGAAAGCCTGTAATTGCAGAAGTACCTCTCCCTTAAATAGCATAATCGGTTAAAAATGTGTTTTATCAAAGCTCCTACGGGTAGATTTTAAACCTGAGTGTTGGTTAAACATCAAAGACAGTGCATCATAGCAGTTTCTGGGTTTGAATAAAGTAAGAAAAAAATAATTACTGCAAGACTGTGTGCATACCAGGTATTTCCTTAGATACCTCATTAGCTGTCTGTCAAGAAGAGGTCTTTCATTTGTTTGAAAAAACATCTAGATGCTATTCCACTACAGTGATTATTTTAAAATGTAATTTTTATTATTATTCAGGTATAGTAAGGCCAGCAGATTAAGGAAATAATTGCTATTGAAAAGGTAGTTTGTTATTTACAGTCCCCAAGAGGAAGGGGCATGTCATACCTTGGAGGACCACACAGAGAAACACCAGGGTCAGTCAGGAGGTAGAGGGAGCAAGGAAAAAGCATGGGCAAGAGCTTTTACTGTGGTTTTATAAGAAAGGCAAGGCAAGGGGAGATAAGGTAAGTGCACTTATGATTGGCTAGTTTGAATAATTTCAGCAGTAGACTGTGAGGTATAAGGACTTTCTCTAGTTGTCTGGTACCTGGTTTTAGGATGATTGGGGCAGAGGAATATTTCCTGGTAGAGCATAAGAACCAGATGGAGAAGGCAATGTGTTGATTAGTTTGCAGTATGAGATGCACACTCTTGGGCCAGTTTTTGCCATTTCTAGGAATTGGCTAACTCTGGGAGAGGCAGCCTATCCCTGGTCAGCAAGGCTCCAGATGCCAGAGCATAAAGAATACAGAAAATAGGGCTTCCCTGGCGGCGCAGTGGTTGAAAGTCCGCCTGCCGATGCAGGGGACACGGGTTCACGCCCCGGTCCGGGAAGATCCCACATGCCGTGGAGCGGCTGGGCCCGTGAGCCATGGCCGCTGAGCCTGCGCGTCCGGAGCCTGTGCTCCGCAGCGTAAGAGGCCACAACAGTGAGAGGCCCGCGTACTGCAAAAAAAAAAAAAAGAAAAAAAAAAAAACCAGAAAATAGGAAAATATAGTTAATAGTGTGACATATCAATATTAAGACCTAATTATGCAAATCATATATTTTACTTCTTTTTAAATTGAGGTAACATTTATATATAGTGAATTGTCTTAACTGTAAGGAAAATTAAATGACTTTTAATAAACATATCTACACCTGTGAAAATACAGAGTATTTCTATCAGTGCCCCCTTTCCTTTTATAGTTATAATTTGTGAATAAAAGTTTAATTTACTTAAGACCAGTATATATTTTGTCTGTTTTCTAAATATAACATACATAATATATTGTAAATTTGTCCTCCTTTCTGTTCTGCTTGAACACATGAACCAAACAACCCAAGACCCAAGAGGGTAGCCTTTCAGACTAGTTTTCTTGCCATTATCTGTAAAGCGGAAGCTGGGTCAACGGCAGTCCTCTTTTGCTCCAAAGGTGCGTTAAAGTTGTATAAAGTTGTAAGTTGTATAAAGTTGTAAAGTCTACTGCTGCACATAATTAGAAGGCAGCAGGCTGCTTGTCAGAAGCTCCACCACAGTCCAGATTTAGTCCCTTCTGTCCTGTGCTGGAACGTGGCCACTCTACTCCTGAAGGACTCTTGAGTCAGAACAGACATACTACCTCAGCAATCCGTTGAAACAAACAAACAAAACCTCACACTGTGGTTAGCCTAGTTCTTCTCTGAAGCTTTCTCTTCATTCATCTGGTCTTGATCTTGTACCATCACCCTTTTCCCCACCACATCCCTATTATCTGTATTCAACAGCTGCTCCTCTCACTCTTTGGAGACATCTATACTAAAATAATTTTGCCTGTACTAAATGTTGTATATCATTTGATTTTGCCCAAGATTTCATATTTAGTATTTAAAGTTGGATTATTAACTTCGGTTTTGAAGTTTCTACTCTATTGTCTTTATTTCGTGGAAGCTGCTGAATTAAGACAACAAGCTTACAATCCTACATTGGTTAGGAACTTGGGATATTAAAATCCTATCAAAGCAGATTTTCTAAATAGAATAACTAGGAAGCTTATCCAAGAAGAACTTTGAAAAATTCAGGATTAAGACATATTGCTATTCCCAAAGCCAAGTTGTATCTTCTGGAAATTTTAAGATATTTAGAAATCTTATGAAGTGAGGAATTTCTCAGGCAACTTTCGGCTCTCTGGGAGGGAAGATTCTATCCTTTCCATGTATATTATCTCTGGAATGCATTTTTCTAAATTTAGACTCAGGCCTTAGAAGTGTGAAGTGTGGATTTTCAGAAATAATGTAAAGAATATTGCATAGTTTAAAATAATACATGCAGAGCTCAATGTCTACCTGTCTAGGAATTTTGAGAGTACTTTATGCTTCATGTGTAATCGATGAAGGAAAAGAATGCCCTAGATGTAAGTTAATTTTAGTTATCTCCTGTTAAAAGACAGCTAGACCCTCCAGCAGCATCACATTATCTGTGTAAATAGAGAACATTAGGCTAAACACCACACACACACACACACACACACACACACACACACACACACACACACACATTTAGATGAATAACCACCTGCCATTTTCATTGCCTTGTACATGCATGAAGTTCTTGATTAGGGTTCACTGGACTCGGAGACTACAGGCATGTTGAGAGTACTCATGGCTCTTCAAAGGACTTAAAGAGAAGAATATTGTAGAATATCTCAGCAAATCCAAGGAACATTATTTTTTTT